>NC_137979.1:36030769-36290032 GCF_963924665.1 Micromys minutus | reverse complement strand
TGCCTGAGGTTGGTTAAGTTGGGGACTTCTGGGCAAGAAGAGTACTCCTAGTTGGATTCTTAAAAGGGGACACTGGCTAGCTATACCAAAATTTACCACAAGAGGTCTCCAGAGACCGCATTATGATTTGAATCAATTCTACATTGGGTTTCGGGAACTACCAAATTGGTATCTTTTGGTGATCTGAACACTCCTGTTCTCTCTCTCTCTCTCTCTCTCTCTCTCCCCACCCCCCTCCCTCCATCTCTCTCTCTCTCTCTCTCTCTTTCAAGTTAAACCTGGTCCAGCACACGCCTTTAATTCTAGCATTCAGGAGGCAGAGGCAGGTGGAGATCCTTGAGTTCCAGGCTAACCAGAGCTACAGAGCAGTTCCAGGACAATCAGGCTACACAGAGAAGACTTGTTTCAAAAACAAAACACCGCAAAACAAAAACAATGGTCTCTCTGTGTGTAACTAGCATTAGGTAAAATCTCAGGAAATAGGAATTGTTGGATTTAAAATGTACTGATTGGTGCCTTCACCATAACAAATGTTAAGCTTGGAAACTGGAGGGTGGGGGTGGGGAGGTAGCACGTGCCCTTAATCCCAACAGAGGCAGGTGCGTTTCTGGGAATCTGAGGTCAGCCTGGTCTATATCATTGAGTTTCAGGTTAGCCTGGGCTACATAGTGAGACCTAGTTTCCTGAAACAAAACAACAAAAGCCAGAAGCATCCTTCCTCATTAGGCTGAAGATGTTCACTTACTCACTAGAAATGTCCTCGCTATGGGTAATGATCCCACCCTGATTACTTACAGGGTTATTTATGAGGGTAATAGGAAAGTGTGTTTGAGATGTCCCTGCATCAGGAATACAATCTGCTTGTGTGGCTTCTAGCAAATCTTCCTGTGAGTTGCTACGTGGAGTACTTGGAGGCTGATGAGGGATGGTTCAGAGCAGAGACTAGAGAATGGTGCCTTTAAAAATTAAAAAGTCAGCCCAAGTCCATATAAATAGGCTGACCTTGAACTCATAGGGATTAACCTGAATGTGCCTTCAGAGTGTTGGAATTAAAGTCATATGGTGTCATCCCTGGCCAAAATAGGTTGTTATTTACCCTCAAGAAATTGCTGGAATTTGCATATTGCCATCATTTGAGACTAAAAGTCTAGCTAGTCAAGTTTCTAGGCATCAGATTATATTGTCTTTGGCAGATAGAAATGGATCCGTTTGGGTGTTATTTAAAAGGGGGGTTGCTTAGATGATGCAGCCTAAAGTCTGGGTCATTGGCCTCAGATTTATGAACCATTCTACACTAGGGCGGCATGCCAACATCCCAGAAACTAACTACTCAGCCTCTGTAAACCCAGCTCAGCCTATCAATTTACCTAGGCTGTCGTATAGAATAATAGCCTTTGTTGGAAGCTGGGCCTCAGTGTCTAGCTGGCTGAATCATCAATCAACACGCAGGTTAATGAATTATCGCTGTTCCAAAAAGAAAAGTAAACAAACAAAAGAAAAGACGAAAACAATCATAGCTTGGGGTGAGGGACATGTCTGAAATTCCAGCAGCTGGGAGGTGGAGGCAGGAGGATGATGATTTAAAGTTAGCCAGCCATGGTGGGGCACACCTTTAATTTTTCACTCAGTAGGCAGAGCTCTGTGAGTTTGAGGCCAGTCAGTACTGCCTAATGAGTTCCAGGACAGCCAGGACTATACGAACGGGGCTATTTCAAAACAAGACAATGAACAAAACAAAAAACAACGAAAACGTGAAGGTCGGAACTAGGGAGATGATGTAGTGGGTAACGTATTTGCTACGTAAGAGAGAAGACTAGAGTTTGGACCCCCAGCGCCCACATAAGAGACAGGCAGGACTCCAGTCTACACCCCCAGTGCTTGGAAGACAGAAACAGGATCCCCAAAACAAGCTGGGAAGCTAGACTAGTGAATCAGTGAGCATTCCGGTCAAGTGAAAGATCCTGCCTAAATACATAAGGTAGGGCTGGAGATGGCTCAGTGGTTAAGAGCACTGGCTGCTCTTCCAGAGGTCCTGAGTTCAAGTCCCAGCAACCACATGGTGGCTCACAACCATCTGTAACGGGATCTGGTGCCCTCTTCTGGAATGCAGGCATATATACATGAACAACACTGTATACATAATAAATAAATTAGTAAATTAATTAATTAAAAAATAAATAAGGTGGGTAGTGATAGAAGACACCCAAGGGAACACTGGCCTCCAGAGACATGTGCACACATGCTCAAGAGAACACACACATTCACACACACCAAGAGAAAAAAAAGTGCAAGGTCATGCTCAGATACAAAGTGAGTTTGAGTCCAGCCTGGGCTATTACAGAAAACCCTGCCTTAAAACAAAAAAAACAACAAAAAAAAAAAAAAACCAAAAAAAAAAAAAAAAAAAAAAAAAGGAAGCCAGGTGGTTGTGTCTCACACCTTTAGTCCCAGCATTCAGGAGACAGAGGCAGTTGAATCTCTGAGTTCCCCAGCTTGGTCTACAGACCGAGTTCCAGGACAGCCAGGGCTTACCCAGAGAAACCCTATCTCAAAAAGCCAAAACCAACCAACCAAACAAACAAACAAAAAACAAAACAAAAAAACCAGGGTAGGCCAGATGTGGTCACAGAAGCTTTAATCCCAATTTCGAGGGAGAGACAGGTATAATCTCTGTGTTTAAGGACAGCTCAGTGTACACAAGTGAGACTCTGTCCCAAAACAAACAAACAGGCTCAGCAGACAGAGACTGGTCTCCAGAACCAACAATAGGCTGTTTACAACCACACGTGACTGCAGTTTCAGGGGAACTTATGGTTTCTATAGACATGAGCACTTATAGGTCCATGTTTACACACACACACACACACACACACATACACACACACACACACACACACACACGGCATGCATGCAGTGTACACACATCATTTTTTAAATGTTAAAAGTAAATCTTTGCCTATTTTGAGAGGTTTAACTTAGCGAAATGGGATCACTGCCATCCAGGTTGTCGAGATGCCACAAAACCTGATGGTCTGAGTTCGAGCTCCAGGATCACATGGTGGAAAGAACTGACTCCCTAAAGCTGTCCTTGACCTTTACATAGGTGCCCCCTAAAATAAATACATGTGGGGGGAGTAATTTAAAATGTTATTACAGGACACAGTAAACTGGGAAATGCCACGCACTGAAAAGAGATAGTGAACTGTCTGAGGAAACGTCCAGTGTAGAACTACCATTTCCCCTGGTGTGCCTCGGTAACTGATGGGAGCACATTTCAAACAGCAAACCGCACAATGGACTAACAGAGAACATCACATCTGACAGCTTTGGATACAATAGGATTACGCAATTGTTCTTCTCTGAAAATGAAGCCCAGAGCAGTAATTGGTTGCGTGTGGTCTTGAGTTTCCAGCTGCCCATCTGCTGACCGGCTATTATCACAAGAAACATCTCAAAGCCAGGGAGTCTTGGGACTTGGGAAACAGAGGAAAGAGGACCTGGAATTCGAAGTTCTCAGCTATTTAGTGAGTTTGAGTCCAGCACGGGCTACATGAGGCCCAGCGAGCAAACAGCCTCAGCCTCAGCCATGCTAAAACAGCAATCCTGGTTGGAGTGGTCAGAATTAAGTTACTCTTGCACTGTGAGGCTTCACCTGTGAGCTATGCAGGGATAAAACTTCCAGGGAGCTTGAATTGTATTGGGCTGGGGGCAGGGTACAATGGCAAGACAGGTTAGAGGTCTTACAGGTTAGAGGCCCTGTGTTTGGGGCCCAGCATTAACACACAGACTAAGTAAACAAACAAACATGCTGCTGTTTAAGACATTTGAAAAGTGACCAATGGGAAACTCCTGGTCTGGTGTGCTGCCAGTGAGTCTGCAGGAAGTCCCTGCACGGCCACGAAGGGGCTAGGTGGAAGGACCAGCCTGGCTAACCTGTGAGACCTTGTGAAATCTGAGGAGCAGAGTCTGTGTTTACCAGGACGCGGTATAGCAGAATTTAGACTCTATGGCACGTAGTTACTTGTTTGTTTTGATTTAATTCTTTCTTTTCTTTCTTTTTTCCTTTTTAGTCTCTCTGTGTAACAACAGCCCTGGCCGGCCCGGAACTCACTATGTAGACCAGGCTGTCCTGGAATTTACAGAGATCTGCCTGCCTCTGCCTCTTGAGCTCTGGGATCAAAGGATGTGTGCCACCCCACCTGGCAATTAATTTAATATTTAAAGAAATGAACACTAAGCGAGATGTGGCGGTTCACATCTGTTCCTGAGGTCGAGGCAGAAGGACTGCCATGAGTTCTTGTCTATTCTGGGCACCAGTGAGTTTCAGGTTATCCTGGGCTACAATGTAACACCATGTCCCCGTCACCTAAACAAATAAACAAACAAATAAATGAATAATGAAAGCTGTCTATATCAGTTCCTAGAATATAGAAAATGTATCACTGTCACTGTATTTGATTTTTTCCATGTTAAGACTGAACCACTTTCGTAGTAGCTCCTGTACATGCTGTGTGTGCTCTATCCCTGAACTGCATCCCTAGCATTCTGTATTCTATTGATCTGCTGGATTGAGAAAGGGTCTCACCCTGTAGCCCAGGCTAACCCGGAACTCACCATGTTACTCAGATGGCAATCCTCTAATCACAGCACCTTCCTAGTGCTGGATTATATTATATTTAGAGATATTATTATTAGAGATTATTATTATATTTAGAGATATGCCTGCCTCTGTCTCGTGGGTATTGGGATTAAAGGCGTGCACCACAGCCACCCAGTTTGGTTTTGTTATTTTATTTGTGTGTGTGCAGGTAATGCCACATATTTGTATGCCTGTGGAGGTCAGAAGAGGGCATCAGATTTCCCCAAGAGCTGGAGTTACAGGTGTTTGTGAATTGCCATGTGGGTGTGGGTGCTGGGAATTTAACTGAGGCTGGTTCCTCTGGAAGAGCTGCAAGTGCTCTTAACCACTGAGACATCTCTCCCTTCCCTCTTTCTACCTTTTTAAAATTTTTTTCTTTTCTTTTCTTTTTACTTTTTAAAAAAGATTATTTATTTATATGGGCACACTGTAGCTGTCTTCAGATACACCAGAAAAGGGCATCAGATCCCATTACAGATGGTCATGAGCCACCATGTGGTTGCTGGGATTTGAAATCAGGTCCTCCGGAAGAGCAGTCAGTGTTCTTAACCACTGAGCCATCTCTGCAGTCCTACTTTTTTTTTTTTTTTTTTTTTTTTTAAGGAGGAAAGTATCTATCTCGGAGGTTGTCTTAAAACAACAAACAGCAGAGGAGGGTGGGCCACACCTTTAATCCCAGCACTTGGGAAACAGACAGGCAGATCTCTGAGTTCAAGGCCAGCCTGGTCAACAAAGTAAATTTCAGCACAACTAGGGCTACACAGAGAAACCCTGTTAGGATAAACCAAACCAAAACAACAACAAAAAACACAAGACAAAACATAAAGAATGGGTCAGACATTGCTCTGTATGTGAGAGGCTCTGGATAAATAAATGGAAGCAGCTATTTTATTAAAACAAATTCAAGACCAGAAAGGTCCAAGGTACTTGAAAACAGTCTGCAAGACACAGTATCAGCTACATTCATGACTGAAAGCAGCGCGTTGGCCTGAGCAGAGAGAAAGCACTTATTGTGCATAAAGGGACAAAGCAGTTAGTCTGTCCACACAGGAAGGTGGCACCAGGCCCTCTTCTGTGATGTAATGGCCCGGGACTTTACTGATGGGTGTGGGAAGAGAGCATGCCAGCAGTGTGAAGAGCCCTTCCCCCTCCCCACATGGGCAGAGTTGGAAGTTTTCCCAGATGGGGTGGTAGAGCATGCAGCCTTTACCCTTAAGGAAGTTTCCATTGTACTGTAATTTCCCCCCTTTATTATAGAACACCCTGAAGTTTCAGGTTTGGCGTGTTCATACTTGAAATCAGAACTGCTCTCTCAGATCAGCACATGGAGAACAGGCGCCATCCATTCCTTCCTGATTCCTACTGAATCCAACTCAGACAGGAACCTGTCCAGAGGAGCCACCAGGTGCTGGAAGCGCAGGGTTGATCTGATAAACTCCTGCCTTCGGGGCCTGGCAGAGAGGACAGATAGCTGATAACTCTTCCTAGGGAGTGTGGAGGCCTTGGTGATGTAATAGGGCTATGAATAAAGTGTTATTCAGGGCATTGAGGAGAGAAATATTAATTTCCTTAGAGAGGGTTAAGGGAAAGTCCTCTAAAGAGACATTTAATCTGCTCTTAGGACCGAGTCAACAGGCAAATAGCTTTTCTCCCACCCACCCCCCCACCTTCTTTCTTGCTTTCTTTTCCAGTATTGAAGATCAAGCCCAGATCCTTGGACATCCGAGGTGAGCACTGTACCACTGAGCTATGTGCCTTCCTTATCATTAGTATCCATATATTTGTTTTAAACATTAAAGAGTCTCTTCAGGTTTGGTAGGGAGACGCACTGAGGCAGATTTCAGGCGACCAGGCCCTTTAATAAGGTGGGCCATTCCCAGCAGTGGAAGCTGGGATTTGGTGGTGATCTAGCAGCAGTTTCAAAACAAGGGTAATTCTCTCCATTTGTAGACTTTGGGGGGGGGGTCTCTGGGAGGTGGGGATAGATTTTGAGGTAGCAGGTCAGTGCAGACCAGTAGATAGGATAGAAGGCAGTCATACAGGAAGATGGTCCTATTGTCCCAACCTAGGAACTTCAGAGCATAGTGAAGGGACAGATGGGGTGGAAGGCATGGGTCCCTCTACAGTAGCACAGACTGATAGAAGCTTACACTGTAACCTCTGCTGGTTACACTGTAACCTCCGCTGGCCTTGAACCTGATGAACAGACAGGTTCCTGCCCAGCCTCCTGAATGCTGAGATTACAGCTGCAATTCACCATGATATGATTATTTTAATTTCTCCTTTCTTTTCCTTTTTCTTCTTCCTTCCTTTCTTTTAATTGGCTTTTTGAGACCGGGTTTCTCTGTATAACCCAGGCTGCCATGGAACTCAATTTGTAGACTAGGTTAGCTTGAATTTAGATCCAACTGCTTCTTCCTCCTCAGTGCTGGGATTAAAGGTGTGTTCCACCATGCCTGGCTGTAATTCTATACACGTGTGTGTATGTGTGTGTGTGTGTGTGTGTGTGTGTGTGTGTGTGTGTGTGTGTGTGAGAGAGAGAGAGAGAGAGAGAGAGAGAGAGAGAGAGACACAGGTTTCTCTATGTGACCTTGGCTGTCCTGGAATTCACTATGTACTCCAGGCTGACCTTGAACTCACAGAGATCTGCCTTCCTCAACCAGCAGCTGAACCCCCAGAGCTGGGACTAAAGGCTTGCACTACTACTCCAGGCTTACCTTAAATTTTGAGACAGGATATTACTCTTTAGCCCAGGCCAGCCTTGAGTGAGCAGTCATCTTATGTATTAGCCTTCTAGGTTACTGAAATTGAAGGTGGGCACCACGAGGAACTCAGATTCCTGGCATTAAAGAAACAGGGAAGCCAGGCAGTGGTGGCGCATAATCCCAGCACGTGGGAAGCAGAGACAGGCAGATCTATGAGTTCTAGGCCAGCCTGGTCTACACACCAAGTTCCAGGACATCCAGGGCTACACAGAGAAACCCTGTTTTGACAACACACACACATACACACACACACAAAAGGAAGGAGGAGGAGGAGGATGCTGTCATGGGATATATACTGTAGCACTAGAGAAGCAGAAAACAAACAAGTAAACAAGATGACTTCCAGGATCAAACATAAGGTAGAAGACAATCAAAATAAGTTGGGTAAGACTTTGTCTGGGGGGGGTCAGGTCTCATAAGATCGAGCAATCCTGGAGAACCCTCTGGAAGAATCCTTTGACCTGAGATCCAAATGTTAAGGAGGCAAATTTCTTGGGCAAAGTGTCCTGGGCAGAGGAACAAAAACAAACTGATTTAAGAGACTTCGGTTTGAAAAGCTCTCAGAAAAAGAATCGTGAGTTTAGCGAACACATAGAGGCCTCTTCTTTTTATCATTCTCTAAACAATAGCCTAGCAACTGTTTACATAGCAGTGAATGTGAACTGGACACATATAAGTATATGGGAGGATGTGTCCAGGGATATAAGCATCTACCACTACAGGGGTTGGTACCAATGTGGAGGGGGGCTGGAGCCAATCTCCAGTGGGTTTCCAGGGACGACCTCATAAATATCCTACAAGATGAGGCCTGGGATATTGGTAGGATGGAAGAGAGGGCAGCCTGACTTGAGCAGGGAACAAAGGACAGACATGAATGGCCAGAGGGTTTGGCAGGCCTTGTGAGTGGGCCCATGGACTACATAAGGAATTTGTTTTGAAGAAGTACCATCTGTCTAAATAGAGAATGAATTTGAAGCAGAGAGTTCTAATGGGAAGTTGTAGCTTCCTCAAATCGAGAGGTCCCCGTCCAGAGTGTCATCAGCGAAGACAAGCATGCTGAAAACAAATGAAGCAGGAGGATTGTTGCGACTATGAGGCCAGCCAGAGCTACAGATTTCACCTTTATCTTAAACAAAACTTGAGCATGTAAAAGTAACCTTAAGGCTGGAGAGGTGGCTCTGAAGGTAAATGGGCTTGTACAAGCCAAAGGACCTGGAACCCGTATAAAAAGCCAAGTGGCAACTTAGCCTGAGGCTCTGAGGACAGGTAGCATGAAGTATGCACAGAAAAGAAATAGCAAGAGTGACCCCACTCAGAAAGGTGGCAGTTGGCACTTGAGGACTCTTCTGTAGCTTGCTGTCAACCTTTACAGTACATCTCTGTAATCTGTAATATCCCTTTGCTTTGAATGAAGTTATCTCAAAGGGCTGGAAAGATGGTTGAATGGTTCAGAGTATTTGCTGTTGTCAGAGGATCAGGTTTGGCTCCCAGCACCCAGAGTAGATAGCTCACGACTGTCTGGAACTATAGCTCCAACTCCAGGTAATACAACACCTTCTTTTGGCTTCAGTAAGCATCAAACACATAAGGTGCTTATACACACCAATACAATTATAAAAAAGTCAGTGGTTGGGCTGGAGAGATGGCTCAGCGGTTAAGAGCACTGACTGCTCTTCCAGACAGAGGTTCCTGAGTTCAATTCCCAGCAACCATATGGTGGCTCACAACTATCTGTAATGGGATCTGATGCCCTCTTCTGTTATGTTTGAAAACTGTTACAGTGTACTCATATATAATAAATAAATCTTTTTAAAAAACCAGTGGTTAACAGAAGCTGTGGAGTCAACCATGTACACAAATGCAAGTATCTTTTGTCTGTGGAAGGCAGCAACCGTACAGAAACGCTGGCAAGTCTGATTATTTCCCTCCACACAACTTTAGAACTGCCCCTCTAAATATTATATTGTTTACCCCATTATGTTTCTCAGTATCTCTGCTATTAAGTGTGTTGGATTATAGAAGCAAGCAAGCAGGGTGTGGTGGCTATTCCTGGTTGTCAACTTGACTATATCTGGAATGAACCACAATCCAGAATTAGGAGGCTCACCTTTGATCCTGACCTTGAGGCATAGAGGCTATGGATCTTAGGACACTGAGGCAAGAGATCTCTGAGCTCAGGATCATCTGGGACAAAGCAAGTCCCAGATCCAGGTGTGGTGGAACACACCTTTAATCTGGGACACACCTTCTGTTGGAGACTTTCATAAAGGACATTGGAAGAAGAAAGGCTCTCCTTTGGCTGCTTGCCTCGTGGGACTGAGCATCTGCTAGATCCTTGGACTTCCACTCACAGCTGCTGCTGACCACTGTTGGGGAGTTGGACCACAGACTGTAAGTCACCAACAAATACCTTACTATATAGAGACTACCATAAGTTCTGTGACTCTAGAGAACCCTGACAAATACAAGAATCCTCCTTCTTCCTCTCACACCAAAGTTTGAGAACTTATAATTCTAAAAGGAAAGGGTGAGACGGGGGATCCATGTTGCTAGCCAGATAAACCAACTCACCAAGCTCCAGGCTATGCTGTATCAAAAACCAACTTAATTCTTAGTCATGATGTTTTGGGCAGGAATAGAAACCCCAACTAAGACACAAGGTGAAGCTAGTTTCTCAACAACAACAAAAAAAGTTATCTTTATGCTTTTGCAAAGCAATAAAACCAAAACATCCTTCCCTGACTTCTACAGTCATACCAGCAGCAAAATAAATATTTTTTTAAGTGAAAAGAGAAACTGGGCAGTGGTGTACACCTTTAATTCTGACACTGGGGAGGCAGAGGCAGGTGGATCTCTGAGTTCAAGGCTAGTCTGAGCTATATGAGTTCCAGGCCAGGCAGGGCTACAAAATACAGACTCCTTCCCCAAAGGAGATGGGGTGGAGACAAAGGAGGAAAAAAGAAAAAAGAAAAAAAAAAAGCAGCAACTGACTTGTTCACAGCCAGAGCCACACTTGTGTTGCCAAAGTGAGAACACGGGATTAGTAAGCGAGGCTGATGGCAAACGTTGACTGTGAAAACTTCAAGAAGGAATAAATTTATAGATTTGGCTTGGCTTCACAAAGAGTACAAGTCCCCGAGACCGAGAAGTGGAGGGTATGCCTGTGTTTTGAAGGGAGCCTTCATAAAAGCTTGCTGCCATCTTTCTGCATACTGCTTCATTCCTGTTGCTACCCTCAGGATAAATAACTGTCTATTCTCAAAGGGTCCATTGGCCTGGGCTTCTTTCCTCTCCATGGGTTCTCAGGATAAGTCCAAGGCAACAGGAAAAGGTGCTGAAGATGGGCCTGTAAAAGTGTTTGGGTGCAGAGAGAAGCAGTTTCTAGTACTTAGGTCCCCCCACCCCCACTTCTTTGTTTCAGTTCTCCCTTCTGTTAACTCACAAGGCTTGGCTCCCTTGGCTGGGAGAAGGCATGATCTGGCTTTTTTTTTCCTGGCTGGCTGATTCTGTTGTTTTTTCAGCCCAGTGGTTCTTTCTGTTGCCTGTGCCTCTTCCAATCTCCTGAAATCACACAACAGGCCTGCAGGGGTCCTCAGAGCACCCCGCACAAGGCAAACCTTCCTAAGGTAAAGTTATCTTTTATTTAAACACAGAACAGTAGCCACCAATCTGGTTACATAACATACCAGTATCTCAGGGTGTTAAACCAGTACAGAATCTACTGTTAGGCGTTAGGGAACCTGTGGGTATAAACATATTTAGTAACATGCTATTGCAGAAATGTAACCAGTTTAATTTTCTGGTTCCTGATTTGAAATGTTAGCGTTGGAAGGGACTTCAGAAACCATCTTCTTTCAGCCTTCCTTATTCATTTTTGCAGTGATGGGTATTGAACTCAGAGCCTCAAGGACCTTAGGCAAAATCTCTACTGTGAGCTCCAGCCCCAGATCCCAGCTCTCCCTTACTGTAGGCAATGGGAACTAAGGCTGAAGAACGCAAAGGAACTTAACCTCAGAAAGCAGTCCTGGGCTGGCAATCAGGCTTTTGATAATCTAAGAAACTTAATGTATCTTAAAGATGCAGTCTCAAATCTTTGCAAGTTTGTGATTAATTTGGCCAATGGCTTTTTGACCCCAGGATCTATACTTCCCAAAGAGGTCAATTGTAAACATTGACAGTACCCTTTAGACTGAAACCAGAATCTACCAACAAACAGGAAGTGGCTTTGTTCTTACTAACCATGTGATGTATATTCACTGAAGATAATTTGGTTGATTGCAGTATATTAAAAACAGCTGGATGGAGTGACAGGTGATTGAGTTGGGGTGGGGAGAGGAATTGCTACCAGATAGGAGACCAAACGGTTCCTGGGCCTCCTTCAGCACCCTGAATGTACATTTTTTTTGTGTGTTTTTGTTGTTTTGTTTTGTTCTTTTTTTCCCCAGTAACCTGGCTAGCTTGTAATTATAAAGCTGAGGATGACCTTGAACTGCTGGTCACTCCCCAAGCCTTGGGTTATAAAGCACAAACCACCCTGTCCAATTACTACCTTTTTTTTTTCTTCTCTTCTGAACTGGCAACACCATTCAGAACCCCAGTGGCTTAGAGAAAAGGGTGGGCCTGCTGTCTCCCCTGGCAGAAATTCTTTCATCAAATTGACCTGTTTTCCTGTTGGAAGACTCTGCCCCACTCCACCCACCTGGTGCCTCCCTGGACTTCCCGACTGTCAGTTTATTTTTTAACCCTCTCTTCCTTGAAAAGCACCACCCCACTGACCCAGAACGCCAGCTCCTCCCCCTTGGTCACTTTGACTATTCTTAGTCTATCTTCTGTTGCTAATAGACCTCACTAACCATTAGCAATAGGGACCCCGGTTCCTCTATAGACCTTCATGCTCTCCGTACAGGGGATTCAACCCAACACACCAGGCAACCCTTAGTTTAAATCAAGAAATTACTAGCAAGAATAGAAAATTGTCTCTCTGCTTCTCAGCAGGGCATGGGTGGGCCTGACTGGTACTATCTTATAAAATACACCTGCCTTGAACTCTGAGGGTCACTTCTAGTTAACTTAGGCTCTGGGTCAGGAGTGGCTTAAAAAGTGGAGCTAGGAATTACTGTCTGTTCTCAAAACAAAAGCACTGTAAATCCCACTTCCCAACATAGCCCCGGGTCCTGGGAATCCCAGTAAACCCAAACAAACAGGCTCCTAACTCAGAGCTCCCCACTCTAATCACCTCTTCTCCCAGCCCCGCCCGCCAGCTGCCTGGACTGGCGGGACCCAGACCTTGCCACACTCCTCGCACGCGCGCCCCGCCAGGGCCGAGGGGCGGGTGGGGGCTGGGGGTGGGAGGCAGGGAAAGCAGGGGCGGAGTTCCGTCCTCCGGTGATTGGCTCCTCGCGGATGGGCTGCGGCCGTACCGGACCAACCAGTGGCGTGTTGCTAGGTACTGAGCCGATGGGATAGGCGCGGGGGCGCGTCTGTCACCCAGCAAGCCCCCAGCCCGGACTCGGAGGGATGCGGAGCGGCAGTGGCGGTGGCGGTGGCAGAGACTGTGGCTTTAAGAGCGCGCAGGGAGCGCTAGAGTCAGCCTTGCAGTCCTTCGTCGCCAAGCACTCCCGAGCAGCCGAGCCCGGCGCTGGCCGGACCGGGCAGCCTACCGCCAGGTATGGGGATCTGGAGCTGGGCTCGCGTGGGCGTGGGACGCTTTCCGCTCCGGTTTGGGCTGTGCGCCCGGGGACGGTCGGGCTCCCGCGCTGCGTGCAGCCTGGCTCGGCTGGGGCGGTGCTGTCGAGGTCCCGAAGGGGCTCCCCCGAGGGTTCCCGGGGTTCTAGGGGGCGGGGAGCGGGTTGCTGCGGCCACGTGACGGGTTTGTTTACAAACACTGGCGCGCGCTCCGGGTTCGGGACTTGCGGGTGACGAAGAGCTGCGGGGCAAATATGGGGACCCAGAGATCTGGGCGCCACCGCCTCCCTTGTTTTGCGTGACCCCCCCCACGGGTGGCACCCGGTGGCTCCCGGCTGTGCGGTCAGTGTCTCCATCGAGATACTTGGGTCTGGGGCACGTCGCCCTCAAAAGTCCCCGGAGCGCTTCGGCAGCCCCAGGCCAAGGGAACCACAGCGAGTTCCTGCCTGGACGCTTTCCGGCGCCTCCCCAGCGGCCTTGCCAAGGGGTGGGCGCGAACTCTGCTGCCAGACCCGCTGCGGGGGCCTCTGCATAGGGTCCTTCCCTGGAGCTGGCTCCTGCCTCTTCCCGCGTTAAGTTTTACCTGTCTGCTTGCTCCCTTTGGGTGATTTTTTCCAAAACAGTGGAGCCTTACTCTTGTCTCATGGCTGGCACTTAGCAGGGGGAGCGTTGTTCCTTCGGACCCCTTGTGAAAAGAACTGCCTGCCACCTCTGACTTCACTTTTACCCACAGTTTTTAAAAAGCTGAGTGGGAATTCTCCGGTTTGACCAGCTTTCCATAGTCTGGCCGTTGGAAATGACAAATGCCCCGGAGCCCTGCATTTCGGCCTCCTTGTTGATATGTTGTTACCACGTTGGAGGGTCTTTGAGCTACCGAGTTGGAGTCTTATTAGTCTTTTGTTCCTCATGCCCTTCTTCGCTCTAGCAAGATGGGCTCCCTGTCCAGAGCACTGGACAGGAAGACTAGGGATTACTTTTCTGAACCCTATTTACAGAACATTAGAGGCACAAGGGAATTACAGTAAATCTCATGCTTGAGGCTCTGCTGTGGTCTGGTTTGGGGGTTCACTGAAGCTGATCAGTAAGATAGGGTTGCTTTTCCTTTTGGCACACACTGCCGTAGGCTTTACCTGAGTTCAGTCCTCCGCTTTCTTAGCATTTGATATTCTTTTGGGAAGTTTCATATCTTTTTTAAAAATTCTGTAGTTTACTAAATAATGGCTTTATTGGAACATTTTCGTACATATGTATCATTGTGACTGGTTCATAATTAACTATGACTGCTCCCACCCCCGTTTCCGTCCTGAGCTGTGGTGTGAGTAGCTATGAGTTGCTTACACTGACTACACAGCCCAGCCTAAGGAACGCTTCCCTCAGGCACTGATTTGTCCCCATACAGGGCCAGATGGGATAGAGTGGGGGTTCTGGGCTCATGTGCTGCCTCGGTTGGACTCTGCTTAGTTTAGAATTCAGTAACATCGTTTCTTAGATCCCTCTGCTTGAATTGAAGTAAGAGTGGAATTGGAAAGAACACGCATAGGAACACAAACCATCCCTGCACCTGGAAGGCAGAGGCGGGCGGATCTCCATGAGTTCAGGACCAGCCTGGTCTACACAGCAAGTTTCAGGACAGCTAAAGCTACACGGAGAAGCAAAGAATATAGCTTTCCCAGCTAGGAATGGCAGTATATAACTAACCCCTGCACTCTGTAAGGTAAGAGCTGAGAGTTTCAGGTGAGCCTGGTCTGTATAAGGGGATTCCAGATTAGACAGAGCTGTGGAGGGAGACACTTGTCTCGGGAAAGAAGAAAAACGAGAAACAAAAACCCTTTGATTCTTTAGAACCATGATTTTCAAACTGTATTCCACAGAAGGAATACATCCTAGCAGTGCATGCCAACCTGATATAGATGTTCTAGGAGGCAGTAACTGCTACCATACTACCTGCAGTATGCTCTTTTTTCCCTCTGCTTTATTAGAAAAAAAATCAGCTGGTGGTCATGACTCATTAATTTGATTTCCTAACCAAATGGGTCATGACCTTCAGTTTGAGAAACATTGGTTCAGGGCGGAGGTCCTCTAGCCTGGCTGTGCATGGATGGGGCCAGAGTAGTATTGAGAAATACAGCAGGGTTAAAAAAGATGTGTGTTTGTATTTTACATATATATAAACACACATGCATGTATGTGTATGATGTGTTAATTACTCCAGAGATGCTTATTTTCCCTATGTCTTAGTTTGAGGCAGGATTTCATGCTATACAATCCAGACTGGCCTGGGACACATTACATAGCTCCAGGCTGGCTGGCTTTGAACTTTACTACAATCCTCCTGCCTCAGCCTCCACGGGGTAGAGATTCTAGGTGTTAGACACTACACACCTGTTTAGGGATGCTAATGGGGGGTGGCTGATTACTGGGAGTTGATGGCAATGAATGCTGAGAATGGATGTGAAATGCAGTGTCTGGAAGATGACCCATACTACAGTGCAAGCTTTCAGGGTGAAGTTGCCAGCCAGTTGCCCTTTGAAAAGTTTTAAGGGGCCTGGCATGGTGCTGTGCACCTATGGGTCCCATTCAGGAAGCTGAGGCAGTCAGCTTTTGAGCTCTGTGCATAAAAGTGAGTCCAGGATAGCTGAGGTTGCAGAGTGGGATCCTCAAAAGCTTTGGTGAAGAGAATAAGACTGTCCGGCAGTCTTCGCACCCCGCTGCACCCCACTGCACCCCTGACTCCTCCGAGATTGCTGCTCACTGTTCTGTAACAACGGCTGATTCTGAGTGCGTGGGGGTTGGAGATGTGAGCCCTGCCACTGAGCTGCTGTGCTGTTCACAGATTATGTGAATTTTCATTGTCGTAATGATGTTAATGGTTTTGAGGCAGTCATTGTGCCTAGGGGATTAACAACTGGCCCACAGAAGAAAGGATTGATTTTGTTTAATGTCTGGCTGGTATTCCAGACTGTGTAACCTGAGGGAAAGGCAGGCTGCGACTTTATTTTGATTTGGGGGTTGGGGGGAATCAGGGACTTGTCTATCATCAGATGTTAATAAGAGACCCAGGTTCCCACATTGCTTGCCTAGTCAGCTGGTTCTTTCCCATCGCATGGGCACAGTGTGTGCAGGTGGAGCTGGTTAGTCATCCAGTTTCTAGTGCCTTTAAGTGCAGATACACAAACACACCAGTGGAGCTGTTCATTCAATTTCCCCTCTTGTTTTGTCCAGACAGGTTGGTGGAAGAGATTTCTTTGAATTAAATCTGCAGTTTAGTGTTTACAAGGGACACTTAATTATCTGCATGCAGATTCTACTGTGGTCCTCGGCTAAAACTGCCTTGTATGAGAAGCATTCACTGTGAGATTGTTTAAATTAACTTTAATAACGCTCCATTTGGCCTAGCTGCTCACAAGCGAAATATCCAGTTTTGAGCACATAGAAAAAACGAAAGCTGCAGAATAGTTGGGGGCGCAGGGGGGATAAGAGGTTTTAGGAATAACAGGGGAGGGGTTTGGGAAGGCATCAGGATCTGTTCTCTTTGTAAATTATCTCAGCCTTTCCCGGTCTAGCAACCAAACCACTGGGTACTCTTGACAGGTATAAAGCATCATTTTGAATTCTAGTCCACAGTGATGGAAAGCCAGCCAGTGCCCTCCTGTCTGCCTGCATGCCAGCTAAAGGTATTTTGTTAGGGCTGACAGGGTTTTGGTGATATCCATAACAAAAGATGCTGTCTACTTGGATCTGTAAAAGATTGCACCTGCCTGAATTTCCCCAGTGAGCTGTGCCTCGTGCACTTCAGACTAATGCAGCCTCTTTCTCTGCACCCTCCCCGGGCTCCCTCCCCCAGTTTACCCCACCTTATCATCCTCATTTCATCATGCCTTCCCAACCTCATCTCATTTCTGCTGCAACTACTTGGGCCTTGTGAAGTTTCTGAAAGTGCAGTGCTGTTTTTGAGAATCTCACTTGTTCACAGGCTGTCTTCAGACATGTTCTATAGCTCAGGCTGACCCTCTGACCTCTACCACCTGCCTCATGGATTACAGGGATATGTCAGTCACCATACCCAATTTAAGCCTTTCTCCACCCCCTTCCCCCGTTACAGCTTTTCCTTTTTAAAGATTTATTTTGTTTGTATGAGTATTTTGTCTGCGTGCACTTATGGTCTCAGATTAGAAGAGAGATTAGAAGTGGAGCAGGAGTTAGGATGGTTATGTTCCACCATGTGCCTTTGTGTGGGTGCTGGGAACCAAACCCTAGTGGGTTTTGCCTTTGCTGTTTCTTTTTCCAGATGAGAGTAGTAGTTTCCCTGACTACTTATCAACAGCTCCTCACCTCTTGGCCCACAGCCTCTTTCCATCCCTTCGGATCCAGGAGACCCCAGGCTGGTCTTGAATTTATTATGCCAGGCTTCTGTCTCCCTAATGCTGGAATTATAGGCTGAGTTTAATGCTTTGCAGGGCTCCAAACTTAAATGCATGCTAAGCAAGCAATGTACAAACATCTACATCCCCAATATCATCACCACCATCATCATCAAAACTAGTTTACTACTATCTGGGAATTTATTATCTACTTGCTTATTGAAATGGAATATTGAGAGTGTCCATTCCATTCTGACTTGCTCCGTGCTGACAATACTTGGTGTTCAGTGGGTGCTAGATAAATACCTGATGGTTAAAAGTATAAATGATCAAAGGAAACAAGCTTTACCCTCTAAAGTAGGTAGTTTGTTGTCATTTTGTTATTTTATTTTATTTTATTTTTTGCAGATATGCCTGGTCTATCACTCAGCAGAGATCCACCAGCCTTTGCCTCTCCAGTGCTGGGATTAAAGGCAGAAAACAGTAATTTTTAAGAGACTATGGGGGAAATAAATATTTTGTCTCTTTCTTGGGCTAAGATAATATTTTCCAAGTCTTGTTTGCACTTTTCCTTTTCACAGTATTACTTTTTATTCCTTTATTCTGTTATAGGCTGCCAATTCTGGCCCTAGTACCAGTTATTGATAATAAACATCCCTTGCTTCTGCCACTGACCTCACTCTAGGCCTCCTCCCCTCCCCTTTTTTTCTGACATGCATTAGCATTTCTATCAGTAACCACACTTCATTAACACTAGCAGGCCCTACAGTGGAGCTGAGGAGCTTGGCTTGAGAATCAGAAAGAATGGGATAATTAGCACCCTGACCTTGGGCAATCTACAGTTCTCTAACTCTTGGGTCCTTATTTGTAAAATGGGACTAATAATAGCAACTATCACTCGGGATTTATGGGAGGATTAGAAGAGGCTGCAGGGGAAGCCAGGCCCAGAGCCCAGCACCTAGGAAGCATACTCAGTGCTCCTGTTAATAAGGGCATTGGTAGTATGAGGTAGATTGTCATCTCTAGCTGGCTGGAATCCATCCCCAAATCAGTTGGTGGTGGGTGGTGGTCAACTACCAAGTCTTAATTTATATTGAGTAAACGAAGGCCATAAGTATCAGTAAAGTTTGTCAGAACTGGAATGGAATTATTTTTTCTTTTTTTAAAGATTTATTTTATGTATATGAGTACACTGTTGCTGTCTTTAGACACACCAGAAGAGGGCATCAGATCACATTACAGAGGTCCCATGTGTTTGCTGGGAATTGACCTCAGGACCTCTGGAAGAGCAGTCAATGTTATTAACTGCTGAGCCCCCTCTCTAGCCCAATAAAGTTTAATTTTATGAACAGGGTTTCACTGTGTATCACTGACTGGCCTAGAACTTGCTATGTATATGAGGCTGGCCTCAGAGATCCACCTGCCTCTGCCTCTTGAGTGCTGGGATTAAAGTCATGCAACGTCACACCCTGCTGGAATGGTATTGAGAGATCATTGAATTGTGTTCCTTGTTTTTACCTTTTGAATCTTTTTGAGATTGGGTCTTCCTATGAAGCTCTTACCGGCCTGGAGCTCATTAGCTCCAGCTGGCCTCTCTTAACATTAGCTTCCTATCCAAGACTTGGTGTCTTTGGAAGAAGTAGTGTTTGTGGTAGTTTTAGAAAAGACATACTGTGAGCTGGTTGGTGGGAAGCAGAGGCAGGCAGATCTCTGAGTTTGAGGCTAGCCTGGTCTAGAGTGAGTTCTAGGACAGCCAGGGCTACAAACCCTGTCTGGAAAAAACAAAGCATGCTGAATACCTGTCACTCTTAATTTAGGCTTGATTTAATCAAGCTGGGCTGACAGGAGTTACATGCCGAGGCTCTCTTCTCACTGTTGACAGAAGTGCTTTTACCGAGTGCCCTTCGCTCTCAGGGAAAAAATGGCAGGAGGGGGAGCTTTGTATAACTCGCTTCTTGGGATTTATGTCGTTGGAGACTCTCCGCCACATCTTACTGTCTCCTTTAAGAAGTTCAAGGGAGACATTCTTTAGGACACAGTGCCAGGAAAAGCTTTGGCCCTTTAGAGGGACTGGTATGCCTTTTTTTCTTTTTTTTGGACAATTGGAAATTTATAACTGCTCATATTTCTCCTTTTGCTACAGTTGCCAGGAAGTACAGAGCCAAAAGTGCGGCTTACTCCACAGAGGCCTGCATTCTAATTTTTCCCCCAGTGTTAACCTTACAGTTTTTGTTGTTTTATTTCACATGAATGACTTGTAACTTTAGATACAGACTGGATATATGCTGGATTGGGAACTGACTCCAGTTAGGTAATTTCATAAAGGCTTAAGTGGGCAGAAGGACTTGCTTAACACACAGGTAAAGCAGAGCTCAGTGGGTAGGGAGGTTGGAGGCCGAAGAGTGGGAAGTCCAGAGCTTGGGACACCTGAGACTGCATCAAACTGGATTTTCTCAGTAAGAGATCTTCTGCCTAGCATGTGCTGTGAAGCCCTGGCTTTGGGTGTCAGCATTGTATACATCAGGCATGGCTGTGCACATCTGTAATCCCAGCACTTTGTAGGCAGAGGCAAGTTCATAGTCAGCCTAGGATAAAAGAAAAATACAGATCAAACCTTCTCCGGTCAGGGAAGAGAATTCTATTTCTTTGGCTTTGTAGCCTAGCCCTAAATGGCTTATAATATTTCAATCTTAAGTGAAGCATGTTTCCTCCAAGATGGGTGGATGAGCCTTTTTAATGTCAGTGCATCTCTGCTAGTGTGGTGCAATGCTGCTGCCTGCATTTCTGCTACAGGGCTGTTCTATCTCCAGCTACAGGGCAGCTCTTCCTTGTGGTTGTGGTCTTGAGTATGAGGTATGTTCAAACAAGAATGACAGTTGAGAAAGAAGCAACTGGTTGGTCTGTGGTGCATGCCTTTAATCCCAGTACTTGGGAGGCAGAGACAAAAAAAATCCCCCTAAAACAAAAACAAATCAAAAAAAACAAAACGAACAAACAAGAAACAAGAAAATGAAAAGAAAAAATAGGCCTGGAGTTGTTGAGTGAGGCCTCGCTGGGAAAGGAAGGGTTGACATGAAGATAGCAAATGGTTCCACTGGTCTCAGACAGGGCCTCTGGGTGAATGGTGGCTGAACTTTATTGTTCAAATTGGCTTTATGTTTTGGCTGGTTGAAATTTAGTCCTGGGAGACACACTGACCTTCCTAATGATTTGCAGTGTTTGGTTCCTCCAGTCTTGTTTCTGGAATATGATGCCTGAGGCTTGGGAGTTTAGAATCAGCCTCGATCGCCTAGGAAGAATAGTTTGGACCAGTAGAAGCAGAACTTCTAAATTAGGGCCGAAATGTAAATCTTGGTTCTTTTATTTTCACGGGTAATAATCATAAGTCCTTTGGGAGAAAAAGAAGTTAAGACATGGGCCTGTCCCTGTTGGACATTGTCCAACCAGTGATGAAGGCATATGTGTAAGTAAGGTAGAAAGAATTTAATCACTGGGGAGATGGGGAAAGAAGGGTGGGTGGGGTTTTAGAGGCGGGACTGAACAAGGAGGTTCTAAACTGGGAGCATACTAAATTCAGTGTGTACCTAAGGGTATAGACCGGGGGATATGGGGATGCTTAGAAGCCACCGGACACGTGGGACAGAAAGAATGCCATCACTGCAGCAAAGGGCAGTTTCATGGAAGTGAACTGTGACCTTTCTCAGAACTGAATATGGTTGAAGAGCTTGCAACAGCAGCTCATAGGCACTGATTAAAGTGTCCCCAGAAGAAAACTGAGTGGAGATACCCATTCTCACTTGCTCTGGCAATCCTGTGGCCCAAAGGCTGACTCAAAGGCTGAGGTCTGAAGTCTGTACGTATGTCTGCACTCCATGTGTGTGCCTGAAGATGTCAGAAGAGGATGTTGAGTCACCCGAGACTGAAGTTATAGATGGCAGGGATAGAGCCCAGGTCCTCTGGAAGGACCAATGTTCTAAACCATAGCTACCTTTGTATTTCTGCAATTTAATATTGAAGTAGTAAATCTACTGGTGTTTCAAGAGACTTTGAGACAGTGAATTCCAAGAAAGCCAGGCTATACAGAAAAACTTTGTCTCAAAAAAACAAAACAAAACAAAAAACCCATCTAATTCAAAGGAATTCAGAATTTGAATGAGAATTTGATGGAATTCTCAAATACATAGTATTGGTATGTGTTGCAAAGCTGCAATCCACACATTTAGAAGTTGGAGGATTGTTTTGATTCTGAACTGGCCACTCTCAGCGATGTGATTGATCACATACATATACCATGCCCTATCAAAGCCGATAATTTGTGCATGTGTATAAATTTTATATTTTCGTGGTGCTAGATATTGAACCCAAGGCTTTGTGCTTGGCAGGCAAGCATTCTGCCTCTGACCTGCATCCTATATCTAGATTCTATATCTACATCCCTAGCCCTATATTTTGATTTTGTATTTGAGATTTAAGCCTCTTAGAGTGGCCTTGGCCATCCTGCACTACTGCATATCTTGAAGATTCCCCCATTGTTAAGCTCTGGAGGCCACAGGGATCAAGACTACATTTCCAAAGACCTCTTCTGGTTTGTCAGTGGAGAAAGTAGAAGAATTCAAGGTCACCTTTGTCCACATCTCCAGTTTAAGGCCAGCCCTCAGTTGTTCAGATTACCTTGAACTTTCATCCTCCTGCCTCAGCTGTCCAAGCACTAGGGTCTCAGGCATGTCCCGCACACCCAGCCCAACTAAGCTTTCCAAGTTTGTTCATCAGGTCCAGCTTTTGGGACTACCCATTAACTAGCTTTGGAAGCTTCTTATATGGAGAGGCTGAGTTGGCAAAGTGCATGTAAATCTATCCTCCAAGCACTGGGCCTGAAAGGAAAAAAGGTTTTATTTCTGAGTAAGGCCTACTTGCCATTCCCATGTAAAGAAGCCCAAAAATTTGTCATGAAGTCAGCCACCCCCCCACCCCATCTGTGTCTCTGCTCCCTCTCCCCCCTCCTCCCCTTGCCCTTCTTTTTTCCTCCCTCCATACCCTAGAATACAAATCTACCCATTGATGGGCTGGCTGTTACATTGTATCTCAGGCATCTTGTCAGTAACTGTCTCTTCCCTTTCTCACTCTTAAAAGTTCAGTTCCCAGATTCCAGTTGTGGAAAGGCAGGGAGCTTAGCCACAGCCAGGCTGGTTCTAGAATGTGGGATTTCTGTGAACTGGGGATAAAACCGAGAGAGCATGCTGACAGCTGAATAGCGGCATTGATTGGCAGGTCTGGGATGGATCGCTTGTAGTTAATTGGGGCCCCAGCTGTGCCCCAGAGACCCATCGGTGAGGGAAATCAAGGTCATGGCAATGCCTATTGTCCAAAGGACATTCATTAATTCACAGGTTCAGTGCGGGAAGCGCAGATGTGGTCAAATGATCACTTCAGTAAAAGAGAAGGAAGAAGGAGCTGTTGATAGTTCTGAGCGTGTGCAATCTGAGGGGGCCAGACTAGAGCTTGAAGGCAAGGTGAGAATTCTGGACGGTGAGGAAGGGCCAAATTTATTCTTTGCTTTAGGGAGTGGGTACGTTGGCCATACTTGGCCTTCCTTTGTAGGAACTTATTTAATACTTTGGTTGGCCTCAAGTGTATAGAAAGATTCCTGCCTCCACCTCCTGAGTTCTGGGATTCCAGACAAGACCACTCCCCTCTCAGGCTCTTATTTTCTGAAGCTGTGTCCATAGAGCTCCTAAGTGGCTGTTTTTTCATTACAGTTCCAGTACAGCCTTGTCTAGGGGCAGAAGAATGGACTAGCTCTGTGGGTCACAGGCTGTAGAAAGAATGTTATTTGTTTTGTTTTAGCCAGGATTGTCACCTGTGGTCATGATCAGGTATAAAAGGCTGGTACTGAAAGGTGACAGAATTGTCCTGAAGTCAAAAAAGGTGGAATGATTGGGCCTCTGCTTTGTTCAGTAGAAACAAAGTTGAGGTGCCCCATACCTGGCCTGACCCAAGCCCAACCTAGGTTGGAAGTCTGCAAACTTGTCTGGGGTCCAGAGGGTACAGCCTGGGGAGGGTCCTGTGGGAAGCTCTGGGATACAGTGGAGAATGAAGGCTCAGGGCAGGAAGAACAGAGAAGGGCTCACAGCAGCCAGGTAAAAATGCAGAGGTCTTAGCTATGACTTCATAGTGCTGAGTCTTGCACCATCTACCAGCCCTGGTGAGTTGGCCCCTTGAGTTAATTGCCAAGAGTTAATGGTGAGTCCCATTAATGGTATAATGCCCAGAATTAGGTATTTGGGCTTGAGTACGTACGTAAGAGTGCTCAGGAAAAGCAGGGAGGCAGAAGATAGAGTTGTCTCAGGCTTTTGGTCCCGCCAGAGTGGTTTAGACTGTGCACTGTAGTCTGGTAGGAAACTGGTATAGGTTTTTAGAGAGATGTGGTCAAATTGTGTTTTAGAAATAGAATTCTAGAACGGGCTGGAAAGAGAGGGAGTCAGGGAGTCAGGAAGCAAAGACTTGAAAGGATGAGGCTTGTGTGGTGCCATATGTGAGGATTGATAGAGTCAAGCACAGCCAGGCCTGGGGGGACAGGGGATCTCAGTAGTAGCTCAGTAGTAGAGTGCATGCCAGGCATGTCTGCAGCCCTGGGTTTGGGCATATATATATATGTGTGTATATATATATATGTGTGTATATATGTGTATATATATATGTATATATATAACACATTATATATTATATATATTCCAGCCAATTAACCAAACCAAACCCCAAAACTAGAGTCAGCTGCTTAGAGGTCCTGAAGAGGGAGAGAAAGGAGCTGCTGGCTTGGTTAGGGGGGTCTTTAAGAAGGAGTGAGCTTAAGGCCTGCAGGACAGAACTGTCCTGTGCAGGGCTCTGGGTTCAGTCCCCAGCATCACAAAGGGTTGGGAAGAGAATTGTTGTGAAGCTGACAATAGCTAACTAGTGGAGAAGAGGTCACAATGGCTCTTTAAATCAGCTGCCTGTGAGGGCTGGAGAGATGAAGGGCCTAGCAGGTAAGAACACTTCTTGCTCTTTCTTGTAGAGAACTTGGGTTTCCATCTGTAACTCCAATTCTTGGGGATCCAGAGCCCACTGACCTCCAGAGGCACCAGTCACACAAAACACTCAGTACCTATAGATGAACCTGAGCACACTACAAGGACCAGGGAGGTGACAGGGAGTAAAGGCACTGGCTGTGCAAGCCTGGTGACCTGAGTTCCAGTCACGATGCCCACACAGGTGCTGCAGTGAGTGCACACAGGCAAACATTACACATCCATGGATATATACAGTAATAAAGTCGAACTCAGAGCCTCATGGCTCTAAGTGCTCTACCACTGAGCTTTGTCCCAGCCTATGATGTCCCTGTTGAATAAGCCTAGTTCGAAGTATCTAAGATTACAAGTGCCCTTAGAAAGGGGGTCTGAGGTGCAGAGACAGGATGTACAAACTTAGGCTTAAGTGTCTGCAGAGGAGTCAGGCTTAGGGAGGAAGCGAAGCCCAGGAAGCTTTCTTTGTTTTTGAGATACAGGTCTTGCTGACTAGCTCAGTCTGCTTGGGGCTTGCTTTATTGTTTAGGCTGTTCTTAAACTAGCACTCTTCCCGAGTGCTCCGATTATAGACATGCGCCACCATGCCCATTTCAGGTCCATAAAGCTTGGAGAGAAGGAACTGATGCCTCTCCATGGTGGAATAGTGTTAGTAGTAAATAACATTTTAGTGCTCGCAGCTTGCTTGTTTGTAGAGAGGCCCATATCTTTGTGACTTAATCTTGATTGTGATTAGTGATGATGAAGCCTTGCTAGAAACTTCTGTGGCTCCTCCTATTCCTCCTCCTTTTCTTCTAAGATTTATTTTATGTATGTGAGTACACAGTCACTCTCTTCAGACAAACCAAAGAGGGCATCAGATCCCATTACAGATGGTTGTGAGCCACCTTGTGGTTGCTGGGATTTGAACTCAGGACCTCTGGGAGAGCAGTCAGTGCTCTTAACTGCTGAGCCATCTCTCCAGCCCTCATCATTCTTCTTGAGTTAGCACTAATCATAGGATCCAGGAAGACCATCTGAAATCCGTGTTCTGCTTTGCTGCCCCCCCCATATGCATACCTTCAAGCTTATGTCTGTATTCACAGAGGGATGCTCCAAGGGATAATTTTTTGAGAAGATCACATGAGCTCTTCTGGGGGTAGTCTTGGAAGATTTTTGATATTGAGACAGGGTCTCACTGTAGCCCAAGGTGGCCTAGAACTCACCAAGTAAGTTTAGGCTAGCCTTGAACCATAGCAGTCCTCTTGCCTTAGTTCTACTACAGGTAGGAGCCACAATGCCTGGTTTATCTTGGGATTTTGTATATTAATTTCCTGTTCTCACAGGAAAATTTCAAAAATCTGTATATTCCAAGATGCTTCTATAAACCTTGCTGGCCAGGTATTTTCTTTTGCTTCCCTATATCATGAGGAGATGAAAGCTAACATTGCATTTGAGCTCCAGTAGTAATTTTAAGAGTTTCAAGCTGGGCTTGACCTCCTTCTAGTCATGCATATATATATTTTAAAAGATGGTATGTGTGAGTGTGTGTATGCATGTACCACGTGTTAGACACGTGTGTGGGTGCTGGGGAGGCCAGAAGAGGTTTTAGGAAATCCCTGGGCAAATGAGATTCTTCTAATGTTCTGGAAACTTAGGTCTTCTGGAGAAACATGGGGCTCTTGGTCATTTGTGCAGCCTGTTCTATTGCTATGAAGAAACACCATGACCAGAGCAACTCTTGGAAGCATTTTATTGGGGGCTTGCTTATGTTACTTCATTGTGATCATGGTGGGGTGCTTGGCAGGCAGGCATGATTCTGAAGCAGTAGCTGAGAGCTACATCCTGATCTACAAGCAGAGAGCAGAACACTGGGCATGTCCTGGGCTTTTGAGACCCCACCCCTAGTGACACTTCCTCTAACAAGGCCACACCTCCTGATCCTTCTAATCCTCATAGTGTCACTCCCTGGTGAATAAGCTTTCCAATATCATCCTATGAGCCATTTTTATTCCAACTACCACACAGCCCTAATTTTGTTATTTTGAAAAGGTATTTTATGTGTATGAGTGTTTTGCCTGCATGTATGCATCATAATTGCTGGTACCAGAGGGTAGAAGGCTTCAATAACAACATCTGAAACAGGAGTTAGAGAAGCTGTGAACCATTGTATGGCTGCTGGGATTAAGCCCATGTCCTCTATAAGAACACTCAAAGCTCTTAAAACTGCTTAGCCATCTCTCTAGCTTGGTACTTGCTTTTAAAAACATTTAAACTTCAGATTCTGCATGAGATAACATGTATATTCTCCTGTTCCCCATCACCCACATTCCCCCTTTCCTTTCTCCAACACACTTTTAATCTTAGCACTTGGAGGGGAGAGGGAGGTGGATCTCCAGGTTCTAGGCCAGCCTGGTCTACAGAGAGTTCTAGGACAGCCAGGGCTACCCAGAGAAAGCCTGGTTTTGTTTATTTGCTTGTTTCTTCCTTCCCTCCCTTTTAGTCTCCTGTCTACTTTCATGGCCTGTATATATTTTCTTATGTCTTACATCTTAAATCTTGAGGTATAGTATATACATATTTTCCTTTGTTTTGTTATTGAGACATGATCTTAACTATGTAAACCAAGCTGTTTTGAAATCCTCCTGCCTCTGCCTCCCAGAGTGTTGGGGATAAAGGATTACACTACCATACCTGGCCCTGTGTGCATATTTTGTAAGTTACCTTAATTCCTATTTAAAGCTGGGAGCTGTGTAAGAAAGGGAAGCCACTGAACCTCAGCCTCGTGGCCTTAGTATCTTCAGATACTTGAGGTCTTCCTACTCTTTTCTATTGCACTTGTAGACACAACTTCTTCGTGATAGCCAGCCACACTTGAACATCTGTTCAGTACCTAGTAAATGCCATGTAAGTTGGAGGATGTTCAAGGGAACTGTTTGCTTTTCCACACTCATGTGCTAGCAGATGCAAGCCTGCCCAGGTAAGTTGCTATGCTAAGAGCCATGGGCACATTGCTTTTCTAATGGATGTTGCAAAGGCACCATCCAGCAGCCTAGAATGGACTTTCTAGGACCGGCCTGTCCTGTTACCTTGCTGAATTGAAGGTCTTAAGAAAATGAAGGTTGGTGCAAGGAAGATGCTTTCCTGTAGGACAAGGATTTGCTTAACCATTAAAACATGGAATTAGAGGGG
Source organism: Micromys minutus (assembly GCF_963924665.1). Lineage (NCBI taxonomy): Eukaryota > Metazoa > Chordata > Mammalia > Rodentia > Muridae > Micromys > Micromys minutus. Next base: position 36,262,353 of record NC_137979.1, on the reverse strand, counting down.
CTATAGAAATGGCTCAGTAGTGAAGAGCACTTGCCTTTTCAGAAGACCCAGGTTTGATTCCCAGCACCAACATGGTGCCTCACAACCAGCTTTAACTCCTGTTCCAGGGGCTCCTACATCTTCTGGCCTTTGAGGGTCCTGCATAGACACATGCAAGCAAACACTCATACATGGTTAAACTTTAATCCCAACACGCAAACACAACTGCAGCACACTTTAAAGAGAGGAGTCCCAGAGATCATGAAAGATTGTCATGTGACAGATACCTCCCCAGAATAAAGACTAGACTCTGTATCCAGGGCTGAGATGAATGGCTGGCTTTTGTTTCTGAAGGACCATGATTCCTTGATGTCCAAGCTGGACATCATGTTACTTACCACATGGATTTGAAGTTTTCTGTGGTCCAGAGTTATAAAACAGGGAGCTGGAGAGCTGGCTTGGCGGTTAAGAGCGCTGACTGCTCTTCCAGAGGTCTTGAGTTCAATTCCCAGCAACCGAATGGTGGCTCACAACCATCTGTAATGGGAACCAGTGACCTCCTTTGGTGTTTCTAAAGATAGTAACAGTGTACTCACATACATAAAAAAAGAGGTATCTGTAAAATAGCTGATTTTTTTTCTTTTGCTTCGTTTTGAGTTTTAGAATTGAGGCAAGGTTTCATTGTATGACCCTTGCTGGCCTGGGACTTGAAATATAGAGCAGCCTTGCTCAGACTTGAAGCAGTCTTCCTGGAGTGCTGGAATTCTAGGCCTGCTCTATTGCACCCAACTCATGACAGTGTTTTTTTGTTTTTAAAGACAGGGTTTCAATGTGTAGTCATGTGCAACCTCCTAACCACCATGAATAAGCCAGGGCAAGGGGATGCTGGTACCTTTGGTCTTGGGGTGTGGGTGGAGGCATAGGGACGCTAACTCCTATCCCTTTCCTTGTTGGTAAGAATGATTGTAGCTAATCAGGGCTGTCGAATGTTCCATTCTTTTTCATTTGATTCATCATCTCCCTCAGGATGAAGGCACTGTGAGCTCCTTTCAGGCATTTTGCCTCGTTTGTTAGTGAGAAGAATCCAGACTGAATCCAATTTTACCTGTCCCCCATCCCTCCCCCTCCCCCTCCCCTGTCTTTTGTTCCTTGCTATGTGTCCCAGGCTGTTCTCAGACTCATAGCATCTTCCTGCCTCAGCTTTCCAAATGCCAGTTTTACAGCATCGCCATGCCCACCTTATCTGGCTAAGTCTGAGTAGACAAGTGAGGGATTGGTGTAGGGACAGGAGAAAGCTGTACCAGACTTGGGAGGTGGGAGGTGGAAGGGGGGAATGACCACAAAAGTACAGAGGTATGAATGTGAGCATGATGTGCTGGAACCACACAAACTGTTCAAGTTGTCCCATCCATAGTGGTGTCATTCTGTTTCCACTGAGCACTGAAAATACTTAATGTGTGCAGATTGTGTGCCAGCCCTAAAGGAGCACTGTCACCTCATTTCATACGAGGGTCATCTCATCTCATACGTAGATGGAAAGCGAGGGTCAGTGATTGAGGGGCTAGGAATTGCCAAACTCCTTTGTGACATTCCAGAGCCCACTTCTGTTCACCTTCCGTCCACGTAAACAAAACAACAGTGCAGGCACATGTTAGGGAAAGTCCTGTCTTTGCTGTGGAACTTTCTCCACGGGCCAGGTCCTGAGGCTGTTGCGTGTGCTGCCTGGCTCTCTGGTCAGCTCCCAGGTTCCTTACAGCTTAACTAAAGAAAGTCCCTGCCAATCTTCCCAGTGACACCTGGGAAGTACAGTTTTGAATTTCACTGGCCACTGTGACTCCCTGTGGGAATGGCCTGTCAGCTAGGAGGGGCTGCCCAGCTCAGCATGTGTGCCCACCATGGCTCTGGGGTGGTGGTATATCTGAGATCTTTGTTTTTAACAATAATTCTTCACGTATTCTTTCCATGGTGACTGGCATGAGCAGCTGCTGGTGGTAGAAAAGTCTTTCTTTAATTTCCACTGTGGACTATTATTAGTTCACTTAAAATGCTGTTTAAATTGTACATAAGCCCTGAGGCTTTTGATTATTGTTGGAAATCAATTGGACTTCATAAAATGCTCAACAGGTTGGAGTCCATGAACTCATGGTGTGAGCACTGTGGCATCATTAGCAGCATTAGCAGCGACCAAAGTTCAGAAACTAAAATGTACCAAGTTCCGTGACCCTGTATGTGTAATTTCTTTCTCTTTGGGAAAATCAATGCAATTCTCTTTACTGAGAATTAAATCAAGCAATTTAAATCTCCCTTAAATGATGTGATGGCTATTCTTGGTTGTCATCTTAACTGTATCTGGAGTTAAAACCCAAACTTCTAGGTAGATCTGAGAGGTATCCTCTTCCCTCCCTTCCCCTCCCCTCCCCTCCCCTCTTCTCTCTTCTCTCCTCCCCTCCCCTCCCTTCCTCTCCCCTCTCCTGCTTTGTTCAGGCAAGGTTTCTCTGTGTGGTTTTGGCTGTTCTGGAACTCCCTTGAACTGTCCCCACCCTCAAGTGTTGGGATTGAAGGCGTGTGCCACCTCTACCCAGCTAGGAATTTTTCTTAATTTGAAACAGGAAGGCCCACTTTAATCTGGACCCACACCTGCTGGAAAAGCGAAAATCAAGCTTTTGCTTTGTGCCTGCTTGTCCTTCACTGGCATTGGAGACTCAGAATTCAGGCATTGCAGAAGGCCAGTTGAGAGATTTGCCTCTGGATGTCTCCTGGATTCTTGAACTTTCTGTGGGTAGCTGGCCGATGCAGGGCTAGCTGGACCAAAGCCTTTGAACCCCTCCAGTCTCATACCAGTTCTGTTCAAAAACCCTGACCGCTAAGAGTGGGAGGAGTGCAGGTTGACTAGGTGATCTCCTCTTCCTTGGATCTGGTGTTAACCTTTGTTTTCCACTTGGCCTGTGGTTTTGTACTAGATACAGAATGCCTCTTGCCACAGCCTTGACATTCTTGCAAGGTGTTTTATTTTAAGAAGAGGAGTGTGCACATGAGTGTGTGCAAGCACCACTCTGAGGTCAGAGGCATTGCATCCTGCGAGGCTGTGGCCATCTGCTGTGGATGCTGTGCCAGCCGTGCATGCTCTTAGCTGCTGCTGTCTCTTCTCTCCAGCCTGGGCTCACTACCATTCTTGCCTGCCTTCTAGGTCTTTCTAGCTTGTTTGGACCATTTGAACCTGGTACTGTTTCTAGTACATTCTACCTGTTTGCCTTCCTTCCCCAAAGGAGTCCCTTTCTTAGGATGCTTGTGGAATTCCTAAAGCGGACTACAGCCTGGTGCGGAAGGGCACACCTTTAATCCAAGTGCTGAGTTCAAGGCCAGCCTGGTTTACCTGGCAAGTCCCAGGACAGCCAAAGCCACATAGTGAGACCCTGTCTCAAAAATTTTGCCCAGTCTTTCCGGGGTTTTTCAGCACCCCCACAGCCTGGGCCATTACGTACATGGTAGCTCAGTCTTGGTGAGGCATATTATGCAGGTCCATGTTTGTGACCTACTCAACACTTAAGATGCCGCATATCCTTACTCTGTAGACAGAGGTATGAATTCAGTGTTTGTGGATTCAGGGCATAACTAGGAACCTCTGCCTGTGTACTTTTTTTAGGCTTCCTACAGAGGAGCAGTGAGAAAAGAAATAATTCTACTCCAGGGAAATGCATAATTGAGAAGCTGTCTGCGTGCTTAAGAAAACACACTGTATGGTCTCTCTACAGCAGAAAGGCTGCCAGAGCCGCTGTTTTCTTTTCTCTCTGGTGTTTGTATAAGGCCCATGGGTTCAGTGCTGCTCTTCCTGGCCACTGGGCAGCCACGGCTGTGGACTTGCAGCATCTGGCTTAGGCAGCTGGGCATGGTGCTGTGCGCTTCTAATCCTACCTTTAGGGAACCAAAGCAAGACATTCCAGGCCTGCTTGGGCTGGGAAGAAAGCAAACACATACTACCCAGACCAAACAAGAAGAACTCCCACCTGCTAATAAACAAAACAGCAGCATTTGGCGTGAACTGGGGCTGGATGCTACTTCCATGTCCCCACTTCCTCTTCTGGAAATTTCATCCTTGCTAACAGCAGAATTGGGGTATTGGAAATACTGAGCATGTGTCAGGAAACCTAGTGGAAGGGCAGGGGAAATAGTAGCTTAGCTCTTTCACCTGTCAGCCTTTGGTTACCACAGGCTAGTTTGGGAAACCAAGGCATCTGGATCTGTTGTGGCTAAGCCTAACTCCAAGGCACGGTGTAAGGTATCATTTCCCACCTCTGTCTCCTGCCAGCATTTCTGAGTCAGTGTAACCCAATTCCTCATCCTGAACAGGTGGGAGACTGAGCAGGGAAGACAGCATACCCTAGCCCCTGTGGGTTTGAATCCCTTTAGTAATTGGACGAGTCACATGAGGGATGTGTGTTACACATGGAGTCTACTTGGCTCAGGGATGCTGTGAAGAGACGTGTATAAAGGATAGTAGCTGCCATTGTCTTCACTGAGTGCTGCGCAGTGGAATTACCTACTCCAAAAGGTAGAGAGCCCAAATGTCCAGTGTGGGAGGAATGAGAGGCTGGTTGGTGGGGAGAGGGCTCGAAGCCTCATGGAAGACTTGCTTCCAGTGGATTTAGAGGAAAAAGAAAATGATGCGCAGGTCCAGATGGATCCCAGACAGTCCAGCAAGGAAGAGCTTGTTTGTCTTCCTCCCCCACTTCTCTAAATAATTTAATCTTCAAAGCATGATGCAGGTGTTAATTAACATTCACAGCTCTCCTGGGAAGGTAGGCAAGTGGGAACGCCTCCCCCCCTCCCCCATTGGAAGGCCAGGGAATAGACAGGTTACCGGAGCCTCAGGTAAGTGAAGCTTTAGAGTCATTCATACATATGATTCCACTGCAAGCCGGACTCCTCTCCCCCATTCTCTTAGTGTCCGGTCTGTGTTCCTAGTAGAATGAGAAACTGAGACTGCATGGTAGGATCTTCAGCCTACAGGAAGTGATGGGGGAGACAGGGAAATCGGGAAGAAGTTGTGAAATTCATGGTCATTATGGTTTTCAATTGTTATGTCCCTGATTTAATTCTTTTACTTACCTTTTAAAATACATGAATACACACTGTCCATCCTGTCTCTGCAAGATGTTACAAAGGGAATCCCTTCTCAGATGAGCTGGCTACCCTCAGGGGTTTTATTAAATGGGAAGTTGGTCTTTTGTAGCCCACACTTACTCCAGCAGAGACCATTGTATGTTTTGCTCCTCTGCTGGCTGTGGTTCCAGTTGCTGGTCTCCGCCTGGTATCTGAAAATGGATGAGCTAGAAACAGGACTGTTGGATGCGGTGGATAGCTAGAGTCTTCCCTGGGGCGCTGCACAGAGCTCATCTTCAGTCCTGGTCTTTGACCAGGGATGGTGATGATGTCAGTTTGCTGGGAACCTGCATAATTCTTGCAAATACTGTGCTAATACTGAGCCTCCAATGATCTTTTGAAGCAGCCAGGACACAGTGAGAGGGAATACAGGTGATGGTTTATGTGCCCAGTGTCTGTTGCCCCATGTTAGGGTAGCAATTGAGCTCATCTTTGTAGGAAGCTTTGTTCCATGTGCTGACGGCTGTTTTCCCTTTGCTGCAGGCTGCTGAGAACCAGCTCTAGACCTCTGCTAGAGAGTCCTTCTGAAGACATCACCAGTGTGTGGAACCTGCCGCACACCCACCCCCTGCCAAACCACGGCCTTTACCTGTGTGTTTCGGTGTTTCCCGTGCGACCCATCCTGTGGGAGTGCCTCGTGGGCTGCCCCGGAGTTCGCCCCACGCTCAGCAGCGCCAATGGTGAAGATGACAAGATCCAAGACCTTTCAGGCATACCTACCCTCCTGCCACCGGACGTACAGCTGCATTCACTGCCGAGCTCACTTGGCCAATCATGATGAACTCATTTCCAAGGTATCTGCCGCTGAGGAGGGCAGTTTCTGTTCCTGGGTCACAGACTTACAAGCTCTCTCATAGTCTGGGATATTTGCATGGTAACTTTTATATAAGGGAAGGTCTGGCCCACAGGCTGCTGTCTACTCAACTGAGAGTTAACTCTGATCTGTGGGAGCAGAGAAGTGGTTCTGTGTGTTATTTTTGGAAGTTAGATGTCAACCGTGTCAGAGGCTTTGGGGCCTGGCTGCTCACAGGCCAGACAAGGCAGGAGAAGTTTTATAACCTTATTTTTTGTTTACTTGGTAGATTTTTTAAAAAATGCTTTCCACCTGGAAGTGAATTGTCAGAGAGGTGAGGAAGAGAGGGTCTTGTGGAGGGCGTTGTTTGATTTTGCAGCCCATCCGGGCCTCTATACGTTAGGCAAGAACTTGACCACAGAGCCACACTCCAGCCTCACTGAAGCAGCTTCATTGGCTGATGGGAGAGCCTCTGGCAAGCCCCAGGGAATGTTGTGAGGCTGCAGCATTATGAGACTTGTGCTTTGGGGAGGAGCAAAAGTAGCCTGTTGAAGAAGCTGAGCCCCTTCCATGTATACATGAAGTAATACATTGTGACTTTTGATCATGATCAAATGTGATCACTTTAAGAACAAGCCCCCCTGGTTTCCCAGAGGTGCCTTGATAGCTGCTTCTGAAGTTGAGGCTGGGGGTTACCAATAAAGAAATCCAGCCTCTTGATTGTGTAATACAGGAACCCAATACTTTGGGCAGCATTCTCAAGGGAGCTATCTCCCTCCTGGCCCTAGATTCCCAGGGGAGGAGAAACAGGTTTTACTAGGGCTAGATGACAAAGAGGAAAAGATCGTGGGAGAATTTCCCCCTTAATAGCATCTTTCCTGAGAAGCTAGCCTTCATACAGTTAGAGGACAAACAGATATTTATGCAGACCCAGTCTTGAAAAAATTTAGCAATCTCAAACTGTTTGCAAGAACTGCTGGCAAAGGCACCTTGGCTTTCTTTTCCTTAGATTTTGTAGTCTCAGCTGCAGATGAGTGACCACCAGCATTCCTCTTGAGTAGGCCGACAGAACTGGCACATGAAGGCTGCCCAGACAACCGAGTCTGTGGTCTAACCTGACGCCCTAGGATAGACCTCTCCTTGTAGTTCTTTTCCAGGGTGCTTACTAACCTACCCCCAGGGTCCTGGCCAAACTTTACCTTTTTATCCCTGAACTTCACCTTACTTACACTTAAGCCCGCCTTTACTTTCCACCTATCATATAATTCTTTTTTTTTTTTTTTTTTTTTTGCAGATTTCCTTTAAGTTTTAGGGTAAGTTTTAGGCTGGAAACTTGGATTATGGGAGGCCATGTCAGTGGGAGAACTAGCCAGTCTCCTGGCATGGAACGTGAGTCCACAAACTTGTATTTGAGTTGGCTCTGTCTCCTCTTCCACAACCTTTTTTATGTAGCCATTTCCAAAATAAGTGCTTCTATCTAGGGAGGAATCTAAGGGACCATTTTAACACAAGGAAGAAGTATTCTGTGGTATAAGAAGTCAAGGCTCCAATAAAGTGCACTTTCCCATTTTTTATGTACTGAAAACTGCTGTCTCACTAACCCATGTGACTCTTTAAGGTGAGTGGATAGTCGTATGCTATACCAGTGGGAAGCTGAGACTCAGCGTGGAGGTTATAAAACGTGATTATTGTCTGCTGGTGTTCAATCAGGATTTCTTGACAAGGTCTTTTTCTGAGCTGGGCCTGAAAAGGTAGGTGGGAGTTGGAGTTGTAGAGATGGCAGTGGTTTTCAGGTCATATCTGCTGTATTTAGGGAGGTGTGCAGGGCCTTGCTTTGTTTCAGCCATCAGACACTAGCAGCATTCCATGAACATGCTGGTCACAGGCTTATCACACCTCTGCCAAGAGCAGCCCTCTCTTTACCATCTCTTGCAACCTTCCATACCTTCTGTGGGTTCTGTTAGTTCCCTGATCAGAATTTAACTGACCCTTAGCAGAAGCTCAGTAAGTGATCACATAAATGGACAGATGGTTCTTGAGCCTCAAGAGAAGGCAAGGAAGAAGCAGAAAAGGCTGCATTGCCTTCCTGTCCTCCTTACCCAGTCTGGGGCAGGAAGGCTCACAAGTCTTAGCCAAAGTCAGCAGAGGCTTTGATTTCATTGGCTACAGCCAGGGCGCAGATGGGGTGCATTAGAACTGGGTGATTTAAAGAGTCGGGTGAACCGCCCGACTAGGGGAAGGAGTGAGGGAACTGGGCTTGGCATTGTACAAAGATTCCTTTATCCTGTTCCGCAGCCACCCCCAGCATTAAATAATCTATACATTCTTATGCACGTCTGCTTAATGGAAAGATCATTGCTGCGGCCCCCTCCTTGGAAAAATGGGCCTTTCTTTTCACTCCCACCCCCCTCCACTTAGGAAAGTTCAAGGAGAGAATGTCTCTCCTGTTCCCCTCTGGACTTAATCTCCTGTGTGGTTGCAGAGTCTGCCCAGTAGGAGTTGAGAGCAGGGAAGCAGATAGTTGGGGCGGGAACCCCAGTGAAATTAATGAGGCTTTGTACTTGGAATAGTGTCTTTAGTCAGAGAGCTGGATGTTTGCATGGGGGGGGGGGGGATTAAAAGTGAGCCTGCCTTCATGATGGAGAAAGACACACAAAGGCCCAGAGAAGTGTGTGTCTAGGAAGAACAGGGGACCTGAGCCCCACTTCCGATCAGCATGGCCACCAGGGAATTGCAGCGTTGTAAAGTTTGAAACAGTTAAGTGTTGATTCTGGTGGTGGACAGCTCTGAGCTGGGCTTGTTTTCTGCCCAGCTCACTTTACATACCCAGGAGTGAAGTTGCCAGTGACCAGCTGTCCAACCCAAGTCTCAGTTTCTTACAAAACGAACAAAATGGTTTCCTCTGTGTTCATGGAGCCTGGAGTCTGCAGGGGCTGGGGTCACTGGACTGTCAACATAGTGTCTCCTGAACATGCAAGTTTCTCTCTCACATGTCTGAAGACTGGAAAGCCCCAGATTTGGAAATTTGGCAGACCTTTCCAGTTCACACATGGCTTGTTACTTGTGACCTTATGTGGGAGGAGCAAAAGATCTTTCCTCTGGCTTATTTCTTTATTATCGTATTTTGTGTATATGCTTTGATATAATCTTGTGGAGTTGCCCCTATCTATGGTCTTTAACTGCTAGGCCTTAAGGGGTCTTTCTGCTTCTAGGTATACAGGGCATGTGCCACTGTGCTTAGCTTATTCTGGCCCCTTTATACTGAAAACAATCTCACTTATAAGGGCTCTGCCTTCATGGCCCGATAACTTCCTAAAAGCTACATGTCCCAATACATCTATTTCAATATAATCTCGGGATGGGTAGACACTGAGACCATACCAAGTGACAGGTGATTAGCATTTAGTGCTGTCTCCATGGCAAGGCATACCTCACTGGGAAGGCAGCAATCTTAGCTCATTGGGTTGCCACACAACTCAGATGAGATCAGGTGTATTGTGAATGACAGAGATCTTTGCAGGATAAAGTAGTTCCATTTCTTCTCTTGGCCTTACCATTCCAAATGTAAAGCAGGTTGGAGGGATATTCTGCTGAAGTAGGGAGTTTTCCATCAAGACCTGGTGCATAGGTATTGGGTATAGGACAGGAGAGTAGGTGAGGGAAAGCCCAGGGTGTCTAGAAGCAGTAACACAGCCTCTGGACTGGGAAGGGAGCCATTTGAATTGATAATAGATCCATCTAGAGAATGCACTAAGGCGTCTTACAATCTTGAGGGTGTAATTGTCCACATGCTGGGGTGTTTGTCTGCAGAGGTATTTAGAGTTAGTATGAAGAATTGCTTGCTCTATTGCTCTTCATATTGCCAGCCCCAGCCAGCATAAAAATACACTTGGGTTATAAAATAATAATGGCTCCCACCGTGTCAGTGAGTCCTTCTGCCTCAGCTACCCAAGTAGTCAAGACTGTACCGCCGAGTCCAGCTTCACAGAGCTTTTGTGTGAAGGCCTCTTCCCTTGCTGTCCTTGTGCCAGCCCTCAACTGAGCAGCAGGGCGTTGGGGAATTTGTGACTACATTCCTAGGCTTGATCCTTATCGGAAGGGAGGGCATTGTGGGAGGCTGTTGGGTGGGTGTGTGTCAAGGGCAGGTGGAAAGAAGAAATATTTTGCTCACCACCCAACCTACTTGTTACTGTTTGGTTAGATCTTTGGGTCTGATTATTTTCTGAAGACAGAGGTGTTCCAGAACTGCAAGACTGTCTAGCCTTGGTCAGGAAACAGGTCAGAGTGAGGCCTTAAAGCAGCCTTAGGTCACACTGCCTCTGAACCAGGGACCTCTGTCTCAGCCTGGGCCATGTTCTGTGTGAGGGGCCCTGAGCTGAAAATGGCTTCTGGCAATCCTTCTGAGGCTAGGAACTCGGGAGGTAGGGCTTTTTTTTTTTTTTTTTTTTTTTTTTTCCTTGTGGTGTTCCTTGGGCTGGCTGTGGTGGCATTTGGACTCTTTATTCCTGCCAAGAGATTAGGTGAAGCATTGCTTTGAGAAGAGTCAAGAGGATCTTGTGGCTGCCACAGGGCTGATCTGCCCTTTGTTTCCCACCTGTGCCTTTGAGCCCTAGCGTTGACACCTGTGGTTCCCAGCAAGACTTTGAGCCCTCGCTCCAATGCAGTGGTTTATGGGTTACAGACATGGTGGGGTGCTGATGTAGCAGCACAAATATATGCCCCATCCTGCTGGCTGTCCTGTCAAGGCAGACTTTTTGTCTTTGTTTCTTCGGCCCACCATTTTCTGCTTTTAATAAATACTCTAAAACAGATGTTCTCAACCTTCTCAATGCTGTGACCCTTTAATACAGTTCCTCATGGTGTGATGAACCCCCAACCATAACATTATTTCTGTTACTGCTTCATAACTGTGATTTTTGCTACTGTTCTGAATCATAGTGTAATATCTAATATACAGGGTTGTCTTAGGCAACCCTTATGAAAGGGTCATTGAACACTCAAAGGCTTATAGCCCACAGGTTGAAAATCTCTGCTCTACAGTATTAAGGTCCTGAGCAGAGGATGCATTCAGAATGTTTAAACTAGCATGTAGGAAGCCCAAAAGCAGACCCAGAGTCACAGATTTATGGCCATCTGCCTGTAACTCCAGCATTAGGGAAATGGAGACAGAAGGGTCAGGGAGTTCAAAGGTCATCTTTGGTTACATAGCAAGTTTGAAACCAACCTGAGCTACACAAAATCCTATTTCAAAAAGAAAAAAAAACCCACATGAAGAATATAGAATCATAGAAAAGGCCTGCATTTCCTTTTCTTTAGGTAAGTCTGAGAGCAGAGTAAACATTGGGCTGTTGAAGCAATGCTGACTTGTGTTCCCATAGAAGGTAGTAATGCATAAGGAACATTCCATATAACAGTCCTCACTGACTAGTCCTTTATAGCCTCTGTCTCTAGCTTGCAAATTCTGTTGAACTCTGATTTGAGTGTGTGTGTGTTTGCCTGTCTGTGTGTGTACTACATTCTGGTGCCTGTGGAGAGCCCTGGAGTTATGGTCCTGAGCCACCATGTGGGTTCTGGGAATTGAACTCTAGTCCTTTGCAAAACTAACAAGTTCTTAACAGCTGAGCCATCTCTCCAGCCCCTTGAGGGTTGTTGTTGTTTGTTTTTAAGTCCAATGGATGTATGTTCTGTTTGGTTTAAGAGAAAACACTGAAATAAAATTAGCATTTCTATTGACAATGGGGAGAAAACAAAGGGTTATAAATAAATACCTAGCTCATAAAACGATTGAGTACCCTGGCTTCAGTCTATCCCAGTAATTAAAAGGCTCTCAGAAACAGGTGGTTGAACCACTGCCCTATGACCTAGATGAAAGTTTTTTTCTTAAAGTATCTTTCCCTCTGCTCCCCCGAAGTACGCCCCCCCCCCCCGTGTGTGTGTGTGTGTGTGTGTGTGTGTGTGTGTGTGTGTGTGTGTGTATGTGTGTGTGTGTGTGTGTGTGTGTGTGTGTATGTGTGTGTGTATGTGTGTGTGTGTGTGTATGTGTGTGTGTGTCTGTCTGTCTGTCTGTCTGTCTATAGGTTGTGTCCATGTCTTTGTACCTATGCTTCTGTGTGGATACCAGAGGTCAGTCTTCAGTGTTAGTTCTCAGCTGTTGTTCACTTTGTCTCTTACTGGCCTAGAAGTCACTGACAAGGCTTGGCTGATGAGCTAGCCAGGGAGCTCCAGGAATCCCCCTGCCTCTGCCTCCCAGTTGGAGGAATTGCAAGTGCATATCACCACACCTGTCCCTTTTCCCCTCCCCTTCACACCCAGCTTTTTAAAAACAAATATGGGTTGTGGGGTTTAAACTCAGGTCCCCCTGCCTGTGCAGCAAGCCCTCTATCTCCCCAGCGTGGATGTCTTGAAGGGATGCATGTGTGCAAGTATGTCGGATTAAAAAAAAATCTGAACAGAAAATTCTTTGAACCACATGACTTGGTTGGATGGCAGCACTTCTTGGTAAAAGGATATTTGGAACCTGCAAACGTTGTGCCATATGGTGTCTTCAGGGTGAGATGAGCCACAGATGAGGCTGAACCTGTGATGGCAGTGGGGACAAACTCGTACTTTCTCTTGAGTTTCATTTGCTCCCTCCTGGCATTGCACAAATATTACATATACAGAGAGCTTTCTCTCTGTGCCTGGCGGTGCAGCAGATAGGAAGGAGGTTACTGTCTGCAACGATTTCATAGAGGAGCTTTGATCCTCAAGGAAACAATTAGTTCATCCCTGGGAAAGTTTGTACTTAAGTTTCTCCTGAGACAGTCATCACTAGTGTGATGACATCTGTGTCCCATTAGTCCGTGTGCTACTTGACAGGGTGGTTATGATGTCATGTTGCTCCGGCGTCAGCACTGACCTTCAAGATGGCAGATTATCTAGTAGTAATCAGACTAGCACCAGGAGGCAGGTTTTCACCAGAGTCCCAGTCTGGGGTCTGCGGATTCCCTGAAATGTTGTGTGTAATCACAGGAAGATAGTCTTGTTGAATGAATCCCTATCTGCATAGAGAGTGCAGTTCTGGCTGTACTAAAAGAAGTGTCTGAACCAAGTGTGGGCCCACATGCCTGGCCATCCCAGCAGGAGACCTTTACCCACTGTGCTTAGAAGCATGCAGAAATGGTGAGGGGGCAGCCTGCTCACAGGCTGTGCAGGAAGCCTGCAGAGAGGAGCTCTTCTGGGTTAATAAATGAAAAGGGATTGAAGGAGAAGGTTGAAACCATTTTGCTGGAAGTTGAAGCTTCATCTTGTTGGCAGTGTGATGTTACTGAAGACTGGGTGTGATGGTTTATATATGCTCAGCCCTGGGGGTGCCACTATTAGAAGGTGTGACCCTGTTGGAGTAGGTGTGTCACTGTGGGCATGGGCCTTAAGACCCTCATCCTAGCTGCCTGGAAGTCAGTATTCTGCTAGCAGCCTTCAGATGAAGATGTAGAACTCTCAGCTCTTTCTGCACCATGCCTGCCTGGATGCTGCCATGCTCTCGCCTTGATAATGGTCTGAACCTGTAAGCCGGCCCCCTGTTAAATGTTGTCCTTATAAGAGTTGCCTTGGTCATGGTATCTGTTCACAGTGGTAAAACCCTAAGACTGAGTAAGTCATGCTGCGGCCAGCTTGCAGTGAGTGTTGCTGTGCTGTGGAAGATGAACCAGCTGAGGAGAGGCTGAAGTGGCAACTTGATTATTTCCACTGCTCCATTGCTGTGGTCTGAATGTTCTGGAAACTGCATGGCAATTCAGGAGTCCATTGTGGACTGCTGCCTGGCATACAGAGATGCATACAGTGGTTGGAACAAAGTGCCTTCACTTTTAGGCACGAACATGGGCGTCAGCTCATGCTTCAGATGAATGACCTGGCACCTGTTTCTCACTGTCTGCTATCAAGGGCTCTCTGGGGACCAGGATTGATAGTCTGTGTCTTGCTACAGACTGCAGAAAGCTGGAACACGAAGGTGCTCAAAGGGGATCCTTTCTTTGTGGTTCCTTTAAATACCAAAAAGAGATGTTGAGTTGATGAAATGAGGCATGTGCTGCAAGGCTGTTCTGTGGCTGACAAACATGTACCAGACTGTACCCCAAGATTGGGTGTTGCAGTAAATATTAAAAGGATGGCTTAACCTTTTATCGGCCCCAGCAGCCTTATGTCACTCTAATGTGGAGCCGAGTGCATGGATTCTGTCACACAGTCCGAAAGCCTCCCTCTGCATGTGCTTCCCTTCCCAGGCGATTCACTCCGCCATACAACCACCCCAGTGTGTTCCTTTCCTCCACCGCCCCGTAGATTCTCAAGCAGGTTTATATATTAAATTCTCAACCCACAAAGCCTCCACACAATAAGCTTACACCCAATGGACAAAGATACAAACTGCCCTTCTATATGTGATTAAAAAAGACCCATAGAAACCTTTAGAAATAATAATAATCTCATCAAGCTAGAGATGTGCCCAGGGAACCATACACATCTGCCTCCACCTCTGTTCTTCCTGGAATCTCCTCCTCCCTCTTTCATTTTCCTAGCCTTTTCCTGCCTACCTTTCCACTGTCCAATCATATATCACCTTAACATCAACCCACAATTGGGTTTCACATGACTGTACCCCTAAGATTGGGGTTTATATTAGTATTTAGACAACTACCCATAAGCTTTTATTTCCATTCAAAATTCGTGGTGGGGCAGACATATACATACACATAGACTTTTATTTATTTTGAGACAAGGTTTTGCTCTGTAGCCCAGGCTAGCCTAGAACTGTATAGTGTAGAGTTTGCAATTCTTCAGGCTTGCATTTCTTCTCCTGCTGAGATTACAGGTAGGCACTATCACTCCTCCTGACAAGATACTTTCTCAGGAGTGTTCATGTTTGGGAACAAGACTTAGCTGTAAGCCTGCCCTGCTCCTGTCATTTTGGTCTAGCCTAGGCTCTTCCTATGGCCTCTGGATGATAAAGCTGTCCCACTGCTGGTTTGGCTGCTGGACTTGGAAGACCTGGCCAGACTTCCCTGTCTTAGTAGGTGAGACATGGGAGAACAAGGCTCACTGCAGAATGCTGAAGAATATTAATAATGAGAATGATTTGGGCATCATGACCTAAGAAATTTACATCATCGCTGTTGGCTACATTCAGCCTGTCAGTCTGTTCCAGATGTTTCTCCTTCCCATATTTTACAATAGCTCTTCTAGGTAGGTATTACATGGCATGCCTGAGGCCAAGGTTACAGAGGAGCCAAATCTGGACTTGCCCAGTTCTTTTCAGCATAGCCTATGTGGCCTGGGCTGCTCTGTTTGGCCTTTGCTGACCTATGGTTATTTAGAGGTATCGGTGGTAGGTACCACCCTCTGTTCCCAACATAGCCCATGCTGGGGAATCTTCCTTGCTCCCCCACTTCTTTCCATACATTGGAGGAGTGGGGGTGGACCTTGAAATGGAACCTAGGACCTCACCCATGGTAGGTGAGCACCATCCTACTACATTAAAATCTCTACCAACCAGCTGAGGTTGTTTGATAGGAACTCTGCCTGGCCTGTAAGATTCCCTCTCTGCTTTGAATCAGAGCTGCCTGGTTTTTAGCCCCGCCCCATACCATTGAGAGTCTCATTGCATAGCCTAGGCCAGGCTAGATCCTCCTGTCTTTGTCTCTTAAGGTCTGGGATAATGGGTTCATGCCATGTCCCCTTGCCCCCCAGGAGGTAGATGCACTTTTATAATTGCCTTGTTTCCAGTGAGGTTCTAAATGCCCTCAGAACTTCTGAACCAACCGAATGCCTTTGAACCGGAGTTCTCTTCCTTCTATGGATTAGGAAACCGAGGTCCAGAGAGAAGAGGAAGAGGACCTTTTGCTGTCCTGCTGGTCTGCCCACCGCTTACTGCCTCGCACAGAACAGGTGCCTGTAAGCACTGGGTCCAGCCCTGCAGCCAGGGGAGTAAAGGTGTTGAGTTTTAGCTGTTGCACGGCAGCCATTAGTTATCCTCATGGACGGGCACCTTTGCAGTCATGGAGTGTCTTTAAGTTTGAATGAAGGTAACTGAACCCACCTTCCCATCTAATCTGTGAGTTTGCTTTGTTCTTGTTTTGCTTTTGACCCACATTTCAGCCAGTTGCAGAAATGCCAATCTACTGTGACAACCGCTGCTCTGGCCTCTGGAAGAGGGTTTCCAGGCTGGCTTTGCATCCCTAGCTGGGAATGGCCTGTCAGTTTGCCTCCTGTGAGGCTGTGGGGTGGATGTGGGGATTGGGGTTCTTTTGAAAGGAGACATTTTATCTTAAGACACAAAACAAAACAAAAACTGACATCTTTGCTCCCAAAATTCAGCAAAACTCCTGAGGGGAAGGGTCTGACCCTTGATGCCAAGTATTGTTTTAGAGGTCAGAGCAGCTAAACTCTGCTCTTTCCCCTCTCTGGCCTATGGCTGGTGTCTGGGCACTGAGTCAGAGAAGAAGAGGGGGAAGCGGGAGGAGATTGCACCACCAGCAGCTGCTAAAAACAGCGGCATCCACTGGTCCACAAACACCCTCTTGAGACCACAGTACCAGGGGGCATAGCAGGTGGTGTTGGTCTTCCTTCTCTATGGCTCCTCTCCCTTTGGGGTCTTTGGGAGGGCAGCTTATAACCATCAGTGGGAAATTTATTTGTTTATCTTTCAGGAGCTAGGAGCCCCTTTTCCTCCATGTTAGGGTTGGCCCCATTAAGAGCATTTTTTTTTTTTTTCTTTTTTTAGCATCGGTTTCCCAGCAGATGGATAGAGAAACATCCATGGATGTGAAAAAAGGACCAGCAGGAGCACGGCTGCAGCTGCTGCAAGCTTAGCTCTTAGACTTAGGGATGCCAGGGCACACAGAAAAGAGTCTTGGCCTCCCTGAGCTGGTCCACAGGACCCTTTGGCTACATAGTGGGTAGCAGCCAAAATGGGAGCTGTCACCCTGAGCCTGGTCTCCAGAGGTTGTCTGTGGTGCTGGGAAGCCATCACTTCCATACTGTTCCAATTGTCTTTCCATGAGATGCCCCAGTGCCTATAGCCCCGCCCCCATTCTGTAGTGCCAGCCTGTGCTAGTTCAGCCTAGCACAACTGCCTGCTGCTTGCTCCTGTTTGAGGAGGCTGTCTGTTCTCAGTGCTGGGCCTCCCTGTTAGCTAACAGCTGCTTTGCCCATAACTCTGGACCTTTTGAAAGCTGCCCAAGCCCACCACTAGGCTCCCCTTTTTACTTTCCATGCCGAAAGCTCCAAATGACAGGAAAAGGGTACCCAGGAGGCTTATTCCAGGCAGATTTCACCCAGGAAACCTGAGGGCAGGAAGCAAATGAAATCATATTTCTTCATCCTCCCCTTACCAGGAGAAAGAAGACACGCAAAAGTCTATCTGTGGGGGAGGAAAGCTCCTCCCTGCCTGTCTGCCTCTCTGTGAAAACAACAGGCCATTCCGCCCTGGGCACTGTGGGGGTGGGGTGCTGGGTAAGTACACGAGGAAGAAGGAAAGCCGATAAGATAAGCCCTGGCACATCTAGGTCACCAGGCTGCTGCCAGCCACCTGTGTGATTGGTCACCTTGAAGCTGACAGGAGATGGACTTTGGTTCAGGGCTAGACTGGCTGACTTCCCAAGCCTTGGCTTATTCAGTAAACATTTATTGAGCAGCATTAAGTGCCAGGCCATGTGCTAGGTACTCAGGCTCCTGTATGTCTCAACTGGCTAGTGTGGATCCCAGGCTTGCAAACTGTGCTAAAAAAAGAAATGACTTCATTCAAAAAAAACTGAGCTTGCAAAGGGGAGGTGGGGGTGTGAGAGTGGGGAGCCTCTCTCTGGGAGGAAGGGGCTCTGCAGTCATGAGCCTCTTTGGGTTGAAGCCAGGGGTCTACACGACTTTTTTTTGTAAAGACCAGATAGTAAACGTTAGGCTTCGCTGAGCCTATGTCTTCATGGCTAACCTCTGGTATTAGAAAACATCAACAGCGTCAGCCTCCCCCCAAGCTTCATTCACAAACATGAGTGGCTCTGAGCTTCCAGGCCTTGCTAATGCCTGGGGCAGATGTTTGAGATGACTGTTGGGAAGTGAGTGTTGAAAAGTGGCCGCACAGGGCTTCTGCAGGAATCTCCAGTTGTCATGGCACGGATAGTATAGGGAACTGAGGCAACTGCATGGAAAATTCCATTCCACTGGCTGTACTTTTTCCCACCATAGGTTTAAGCTGGTGACCAAGCCAGCTTAAATAGGCGCCATTTTCAGAATCCTGAATTGAAAGGTTAGGTCGCTTCTGCTTGAGGCCTGGCTTTGCACTAGGTTCTCAGTGTAACATTGGACAACTCTTTGAAGCTCCCTGACAATGAATACTGCTGGATGGAGCTCTGGAGCTGTAGAGGTGGCCAGAATATAATTAATGCCTATAGACAGCTTATGTTAGTCAAGTCAAACAGCTGAATTGTTATAAAATGGGCTGAAACACACACAGACTCTGATCGTTCTGTGTACTGCCCACATGTGAACTCTGTAGCTTTGAGCATAAGACAGGAGTCCATTCTGAGTGGAGTATGTCCTAGTCATGCCTGGGAACCACAGAGACGGCAGGTGAGCAGAGCCTGTTTCGGAAGCAGGAGGTCTGCAGGTGTGAGTCACAGAGTGTAAGGAGTTCACACTCATTGTGCTGTGGGGAACCGTTGAATAGCTATGAGGGAGGTAACAATACGACTTGACCAGAAGCAGACAGGGATGTGATAGTGCGGCCTGCTTCCGGAAAATCCGACTTCCTTCAGCTTCTGTAAACTGTTTGCCTAGGGCTTTGAGTTGACAAACATTGCTGATGACGTATAGCAGTAGGTAAAGCATTGACAATGTGCTACAGCTGTTGATGATTGATTGTGATCAGGCTTCAGCAGGGCCTGACAACGCCATCAGCTGAGCAGCAGTCAGGCAAATTTACCAACTACAGGCCACTGCAGACCTTTATAAGGTTCCCTGTGTGATCTGGAGGCTCTCAGGGCCTGGGCCCATTGTCCCTTCTTGATAAGTTAAGGCTGCCTGGGTGATTAAAAGCTATCCGTGGTAGCCCCTCACTTAAGCTTCTTCTGTTATTTTGTTTGTGTGCACACAGTGAGTTTGCCTGTGCAAGAATATGTAGGAAGAAGCCTGGAGTGGGATGGTTGGAAAAGGGTGTCCAGCTTCGAATCCCCTGAATGTGCCCGATCTCTGCCATGTCTTTTCTTCTCCTTCAACCCACACTTCCTGCCATTCCCCATCGC
Organism: Micromys minutus; assembly: GCF_963924665.1. Classification (NCBI taxonomy): domain Eukaryota; kingdom Metazoa; phylum Chordata; class Mammalia; order Rodentia; family Muridae; genus Micromys; species Micromys minutus. The sequence goes on along the minus strand of NC_137979.1, from coordinate 36,243,153 downwards.
TGGGGTTGCAGGTAGACGCTGCCATGCCCAGGTTTTCTGTGGATGCAGAGCAGCCTCTTTGTCACTGAGCCATCGTCCCCTTAGCCCGTATATAGTTTTGTAGAGACAAGATCTTGGTATATATCATAGACAGGCCCTGAACACGTCCTGGGATTACAGGGGTGGACCAGCAGGGTTCAGGGTATATATTTGGGTGTGCCTGCTGTATCTCGTGTGGATGTCAGTACAGTTTGGATCCTTGGTTTTCCTCTTTTACCACGTGTGTCCAGGAGCTCAGGTGATCAGACTTAGGGCAAGCACTAGCTCACCCTCACCCCGACCCCTTTGGTTTTGGCTCAGAACCATGGCACAGGAGAGGATAGAGGGAACCCATGATCCTCTGCAGGGGTGGACTGTTACCTTTCTTAAATTGTTTGCTGATTAACTCCGTTCTTTCCAGAAACCAGATGAGAAGAGGATACGGGGAGTCAGCCGGGCTTGGGAGCCTTAATTAACTGTGGTCCAACTAGGTCAGGGGAGTGACCTTTGGCCCACCCCTCCCCACATGTATACTTCAGCTCACTGGAGCAGAGTTCCCCCATCACAGAGGGGTTAGGATTCCAGCACCCAGCCAAGGAAGTCTGTTTCTGTAAAGCACAGGCCTCCTATTCATGGCCTTCCTCCCGGCTGGTCTAACCAGCACTGCTGTCTCCCCAGTGCCTGGTCTCCTGTTTCACACCTCAGGCTGAGGTCCTGCAGCCAGCCAAATGCTCTTTCTCGGCTGACCTTTCCTACTTGCTACTCACAGATAAGCTCCTGAGAGGAGGGAAGAGGGAGGGTGGAGAAGTGGCAGCCCACCCCTTGCCCCCCATAGATCTCACAGTGGATACAGTGCTGTATTGAGTAGGATAGTGGTGACTTGCAGCTTAGCCCCAAGCCTCTGCTGGCAGATGGAACCTGGCTTGGCTGAAACCCAGTTGTATATATGCTGAAGCTTTACCTCAGGGTGGAAATTGGAGGCTGAACTTTGAGTCAAGAGACAAGGCAACTCTGAGGTGTGGTTCTCGAACACAGGGGCTCCCTGTCTCCGTAAAATCTGCCCTGGTCATACCAGAGTCCCTGTCCAGTTCCCTGAGCTGGCCTGAACTGAGACACTTGTGTGGCTGGAACAGGGTGGAGAAACCAGCAGAAAGAGATTAGATAGGCCTGCCGCAGGGTAGCCTAGGTCCTTGGGAGAGGAGATGAAACCTCTTCCCTTCCCCATGTTCTGAGTAAATTCAATTTCTGCCCAGCTGCTCGGGATTTAATTTACCTTTTGATGAGACAAATGTGAGTAAAGAAGGCAGCAGTGAGGAGTCGGCACAGGCCTGCTTTGGGGAATAGGTGTGTACTCAGGCCAGATTCCCTGTTACCCAGTACCTAGGACCTGGTTTCAGAGATCACTGAGTTACCTAGTAGAGTTGTAACCCAGTCAGCCTCAAGACTCTTTCCAGGGGAGTGGTTCTTTACCCATGGCTATCAAAAAATAACCTTGTGGGTCCAGGCCGGAACGGCAGAATCCAAGAACTGGGCCTCCATGTCTGCTCTTGAACATCCCCAGACGGTTTTCAAATGTGATTAGAAAGGTGGCAATGAAATGTTTGTCTCGGAATAACCCCAGCCTCTGCATTCATTCTCCCAGGAGCCTGAGCCTAGGGAAGATGATTAAAAATAGATCTGAGAAGCACTTCCTGCCCGGCAGATGGCTGACAGCAAATGCTAGGGCTTGTGGCTGACCTTTCTTCTGAAATCTACTCTGTGTTTCCATGATGCTAATTGAGTCCCTTGCTAGACCTAATCAGAGGCTCTGTAACTGACATGTAAAACACCAGGGCTTACTGTCCTGGCTCTCTTTGGCAACTCAAAAGTGGTGCAGTTTGTATGGAAACATCCGCACCTTAGTCCAGCTGGCTGGTCCTTGTTTAAAAACTAAAGTTCTGCTTTCAGATTGACCACCCCTCTGTTAGATACCACACACTTTGTCCAGACCCATCAGTGATGGAAGTTGAGTAAGGAAGCAATAAGAAACCCCAGTGTTTAGAAGTATACACAACATACCGGGTTTATAGACTAATATACAGACAATGGCTGAAAGGGAATAAAGCCTCTTTAGGGTCTAAGAGTGGCCCAGGCCCCAGACCTTTCCCCACCCGTAAAATGCAGATAGTAACTACCTTCATAGTCCCTGGGTTTACAAGAGGGACCAGCCGCTAAAGGTGTCTGCCATCAAGTCTGATTGTCATCCCCACCACCTGTAGAGTAGAAGGGGGGAACTGATTTCTGGAAATTGTCTTCTGACCTCCATATTCACAGAATAAATGAATACATGTGAAAAATTAATACCATGTCCCATTAACATACAATTGTGGGAAATATGGGGGTGGGAGGAGCCTTCATTTTGCCCACAAATGGCTCAGCCCTGTACTGGTTCCCTCAGATAGTTGAAGTAAGATCACCTAGTTCAGGGTGCCTGGGCCTACCCATTCATAGCAAGATTCTGTCTTAATTGTCTTGATTCCTGTTTGGATCATAGTTTGTTTCTATCACTGTGGACAGGGTAGGTTACTGGCTTCTGACTCCAGTGGCTTCTTAGGCTTAATTCTTTTTTCTTCTCAAAGAAAGCCCTCTCCTGTGGACAGACAATGCTCTCACCCCCTCCAGGCCTGCCATCTTCTTAAACTCCCTTAACAACCGCAGAGTGTTAGAATGTTTTATTATTTATTTTTGGCCTGTCTCCTGCTGGGCCAGATTGTAATAAGCACCTTCAGGACAGACAACTATCTGAAACCGTCCATGGTACCCAGCCGGTCTTGCAGCTTTAATAAACAGCACTGGCATGCCGTTCATGCAACCGCACAGGATGGTTCTGAGCCCCTCCCTCTCTTGCTGACTATTTAGACATCCTCAGTTTTTTTGTCTTTTGACTAGGAGATAATCCACAGTGAGCCCAATATTTTTGTGTTGGCCAAGGAACTTGATGCAGCCAAGAATTTCAAATAGACAACCCCCCCAAAAAAGGACACAAGGCTGGAAAATTCAGGCAGCTCTGAGAAAAGGGTTCACTCAGCTCATTTGAGGAATTGGGCAGTGTAGGATTAATTGGCCATAACATGGGTTGACTCACAAGTTTGCTCTAAAGAGTGTTGATTTGGTTGCAATTCAGGCAAGAACCATGTGGGTCTATGAAATAAGATAAAGTCCTATGTGTTTGGAGGACTTCCAGGAAATCTAAGCACAGCCCACTACACGGACTTTCAAGGTGGTTACTGGAGCATTTATTGTACAAGTCCCAAACAGTCTTCTAATCCTTCTTTGCCAAGAAAAGGATTTTTAAGGAGCTAAAAAGCTAAAAGCTAACTTCTTAGCTTTGAATTATTTATTTCAAGTGTTGTGCAATAATCATTCAGTAGTGAGCTGGAAAAGTGTTTTTAGTCTGGGGCGCAGAACAGTTCCCTGGGTGGTCCTCGGTTAGCCTTAAACACTGGAGACCCATAAATCAAGTTTTTGTTTTCCTTTTCGTTTACTCAAAGCGAACAAGCTCCGAACTGGTTCACTGTAACAGAACTTCTAGGAAGCTGACTGGTAAGTCAGAACTGACAGTGGTGTGCTTAATCCCAAAGGCTTGAACTGTGTGCTGTCTTCCTTGAAGGTAAGCTCACTTGAGCAAGATGTTAAGTAAATATAGCATCAGAGCAGAGGCATTTGAGTAGCCTGTGAGATTTCAGCAGCTCTGACAGATTGACCCATCCCTCTCCATTAAAGAGACCTCTTCTTCCAGTGAGCACCTGCTAGGGAAATTTTAGGGCTTGAAGTCAGAAGCCATAGGCTTACATCCTGACCTTGGCCTACACAAGCCATGGGAAGCTGGGATGTTGTGTGTGTAAGACCCTTGTTACTCTATCTTTATTCTCCTGGTTTTAGAGCCGGTTGCCTGAGTCACATGCTGTTTGATTCTCAGCACTTTCCTGTTTGTTTATTTATTTATCACTTTGTGTTTTCTGTATCTTGGGTAGTGGGAGTAATTTAATTTCCTCATTCTATCACTTAGAGGATTGTGTTCAGATCACAATCTGAATCATCAGCATGAGCCATGACTGTTATGTCCGGCCTTTTCCCCCACCCCTGCCCACTTTGGTTTTTTATAAAATATTTTACTACATTTTAACATATTGTGTGGTTTTTTTTTACCATGTGACCTGGAGAATGAACTCATCAGACTTAGTGAGTTCCTTAACCTGCTGAGCCCTCTTGTCCCCCCTTCAATCCTTACAGTGAACCACTTCAATCTCATGCATTATTAACTCTCTCCAATCTCACTGCAGCGCTTGCTAAAAATATTTAGAGGGCGTGTGTTTTTTTTTTTTTTTTTTTTTTTGCTATTTTTGTTTTATTTTGTTCTGTAGAGCGTGTGGCTTTAGCCTTGGAAGGTGATGGAAGCTTATTCACAGACTTTAGTTATTCCTAGGACCCAAAGATATTTCAAGCATCCCATGGACTTTGGGAGTACTGCAGACTGAAATATAAGTCAGCAGGTATTTTAATTTTTATATTGTTTAGTATTATTTTAAATATTGATATTTATTATGAAATATTAGCACCGATACTTATGCTTTGAGCATAGTATCTTTAGATAATGGCAGCTCTGAATTATTTTCAAAGGCCTCATGGCTTTGAGCTCCAACATGGATATTCTCTTGAAAGTTTTTGGTTTTATATTTGAATTGCAAAGGACCCAGTGGCTGGCTGCCATTACATCATTCCGCCACTTTTTTTTTTTTTTTTCAGAAAAATGTTGCTTTCCTAAGCAGGCCTTGTGAGGGTAACTCGGCAACCTATGTCCTAGGGGACAGGGTGTGTGTCATTGCGTGTCCTCTACTCTATGAAGCTGAAGACTGAGCACATGCCAGTCCTTATTTCTCTGTGGGGACAGGGAAGGGACTGAGGACTGCTTCCAGCTGGCAACATGTCTTCTCACTGACTGGTTATGTTTTACACAGGGAGTTACCACTCAAATCCACTGCCACAGACGGAGAAGCTTAGAACAACCACAGTCACCAGATCTATCTGAGGCCTGAGGACAGTTGAGGAAGGAAGGAGCCTGTGGGGTCTGAGCTCAAAGGCAATTTGGGAAGGAGTCTGGGAGGCCTATTGTGAGCTACCTAAAAGCTATAGTTGTGTGAAAGGAAATACTTAAGACCTTTCTATGAAGCCGGCTGCCTGCCTACTATATACACACACATGTACTTAATTATCACGTCATCCTTCTTGTCTAGTTTTTAATGGAGTAGGCACTGTTTTCATAACCCTCCTGCATATGGGTGCCTGAGGCTCAGAGTGACTTACCCAGGGATGAGCTGCTCCAAGGCTTCCTAGGCATTAAAGCTGCCAGCTTCCTCTTATCAAATATGAGGCAGACATTACTGAGCAGGGGCATCACCTGACTCTGCCTTTTAGCAATGGATGGAAGCACCCAAGGCCCCACCCTCTGTGTGCTTAAAGACCATGAGGGTGAATGAGACCCATAAGCCAAAGACATGGAGGAGTGACCTCCAGGAGCCATCCTGCAGGAGCTCCTTTCCTTCTGTTTGACAGAGTCTCCCTATTGTAACTCTAGGTCACATGGTACTCAGCTCATCAGCCCAAAGGCAGGCCTCTGCCTCTGCCTCCTGGGTGCTGTGATCACAGGCACTTCATTATGCAAGACTTATCATACTGAGGTTTATAAATCCCTATGTAAAAGTTTTGGGTAAGTCGTGAAGCCACACAAATGGCTTTATTTTATCCCAGTCTTTCCTGGTGACCTATGTCCTAGTGTGGAAATCACAGTCAGGAAATTCCTTTATAATTAAGCTGTCTCCCCTGTTTCCATGAAAGTCCATTTCCTTTGGTTCTTGTAGAGGCAATGGGAGAAGTCCCCTGTGGTAATCAATGCTCTTAGCTAAACTGCACTTGTGTTCCAATTCTGGAAGTTTCTAGCATTGTTCACTATTCCCCATTCTTCCACCTCTCCGTATGCTTCATCAAGGATGAGGTCCAGACAGGATCTAGCACTATTTGCTCCAAGTCCAACCCCTTGCAATGACACCAGAAAACCCCATGACATTAATGATAGACAGAGAAAAGAATGAAACCAAATAATAGAAAAGTGGCTGACCTGACCCTTTCTCATAACACATCACATCTGTTTCCTGCTGGGTCAGGGGTGGTGCCCGCCAAAATTCCAAGGGAAAAGATCTCACTAATCCTCTTTTGTCCCTCTACCCAGACACTGGCTACCATCCTGATGAGATGCTGTGACCACCTCTTATACATAGCGCCTGTGTGGCTCTGTGGGGTTAGGAATGAGCCTGGCTACCAGAGGCTGAGGCAAGAGAGGATGATTGATTGTTGGTGCTGTGAGATTTCTTGTTGGAGTGTGAGAATGTTCTGGACTTAGTGATAATGATGTACAGCCTGTGACTATACCAAGATCCACTGGATATTCTATTTAAGTCACCTTTCAAGTCCCAAGTATTTTTTTTGAGTCAGAATCTCCTATTCTATTACAGGCTGGTCTCAAACTCAATACCCTCATATTCTCTCTCTCTCTCTCTCTCTCTCTCTCTCTCTCTCTCTCTCTCTCTCTCTCTCTCACTCTCTTTCAAGACACTTGAGTTGCAAAGAGGGGAAGCTTCACCTCTTGTCATTCTGAGAGAGAGGCTGAAGAAGGATTGAGCTGTTAAAGCACTTGGTACTCTTGGGAGACTTGGGTTCCAGTACCCACATGATTGAGCACCGCCCATCTGTAGGTTAGTTCCAGGGAATCTGATGCCCTCTTTTAACCTCTGGGTACCAGGCACACATGTGATGCACATGTACAAACATATATGAACACTTGGACACATAAAAACTATTTTTTAAGATCAAAAGATCATATTTACCAAAGAAAAGGGGGGCTTGAGGAACTAAGTCGGCTTTTCATGTCTTCTCTGGCTCCTGAGACACCTTCGGTGGGACAAACTTTCTGCTTTGACTCACCTTGTTCTGTTCACTGCCTTGTGAAACAGGTGTGATTTCCATTCACAGATGTTAAAAAAAGAGCCAAGAGATGCTCCAGGGGGAGCTGCACTGTCAGATTAGTGACCTGCTTCTCCTGGAGTGACGAGGTCCTCTTACCTTAGATGAACAAGGGCTCAGTCCATTCCCCAAGGCCACGCCTGTTCCCCACAGCTCCTCACTTGGCTAACCTCCACCCCTATTACAACTGCTGTCAAGCCCGAAGCCTGTTGGTTTTACTCATTTTGAGACAGGGGCCGCCCACATTGGTCTCGAACCTGAATTTCGTCTGCCACTGCCTCGCTAGCAAATGTGTGCCACCACATGGGCTCCAGCGGTTCTACTTTAAAAAGGAGTTGCCGGCGTTCAGACTCTCAACAGGGCCAGAAATGAGTGGTTTTGGCTACCAAACAGGAAACTCAAAGCCCTTTCCGTTTCTTTGAGCTGGCTGGAAGGGTTGGGCCTGCCACCAGTACTGTGCTATAAAGGATAGGAGAAAAGTTTTGTATGGCTCGAAAGAAAACTGAAACAAAACAAAAAACCCTCTCATGAAGGCCTGCACACCAGTCTTGGTTGACACACATGGAAAAGAACGGCCTGGTTGCCAGGCAGTAATGACAGCAAACAAATGTGTCTGACAGTCTGTTCGGCATCTCCTGTCTGAATTCTGTCTGCTTCATTTTGTTGCTTCCTTAGCTCCCTTTCGGCTTCCCCACCTCAGCACCACCCCCACCCGAGGGAACACCAGCCTGTGCCCGGTTGTGCTGGGCTAGGCTGGGCCCCACAGGATACGGTGACCCAGCCGGGCTATTCTTGTCTGTGTCTATTTGCAAGAAGCCTGTTGTTCTCAGTGTCTGTTTTTCTCATCATAAATGTTGAGCTGGCAGGGTCCCCAGGGCAGTGGAAGCCACGGTAGAAGAGCATCCAGACTTATGCCTCAAAAAAAAAAAAAAAAAAAAAAAAAAAAAAGACATCTGGCTATGAGTTCCAGGCTAAGGAAACGAAGCCGGGGCAGCAGATGCTGCTTCTATGGGTTTACCTGAAGAAGTGTTCCCACCAGGACAGCCATGCTGGTGTCTAGCACCCTTGTCAGGACCTGGACTTCTACCAGCAGACTCTCACCACACATGTGTGGAGGAACTGTCCTGGCATACCTGCTCTCTAGGAATTTTAATCTGTGCCAGACTAGCACTAGTTACTCCTAAGCAATGCGCTGAAGCAGATAGGCAGCCCCAGTGCAAGTGACCTTTCAACAAAGCCCTTGAGCATCCATTTGACATACATTGGCATGGGTTCCATGAATGCGCTGCTGTAGAGTAGGTGAGCATCAGAATTTTATATGGGGCTGGAGAGATAGTTCAGTGGTTAAGAGCACCAGCTGAGCTGACCGCCTTTGCAGAAGTCTAGGGTTCAATTCCAGCACTGACCTGGTAGCTCACAGCTGTCCTGGAAAAACGATACCACCCTCTTCTGGCCTCTGAAGTCGCCAGGCACATGGCACACAGACGTGTGCAGACAACACACATAACATACACAAATTGGAGTCACATTTGAGATAACCATTCTGCCCATAACACCTACCATTGGATCTTCTGAGGCCAACCTTGCCTTTGCCATTTGTGTTTGAAGACCCACCTCCAGCACAGCTAGCTTAGGGGTGGGGAAGGTACAAAGAGGTGTATATTTCTGAGTTCCTGAGTTCAATTCTCAGCAACCATGTGGCAGCTCATACTCCAATGCCTCTTCTAGTGTGCAGACATACGGGCAGACAAAATATCTGTATATATAAGTAAACTTTTAAAAAAATTTATGTTGCTTTATTTTATATCACTTCATATTATTGACAGCTTTACTTTTTTGGCCACTTTTTTCACTTGCGTGTTGACTACTAGTTGGTTTTGCCCTGTTACCCTTACTGATCTTTTTGTTTGGATGTTGTTTGAGATAGGGTCTTGCTTTGTAGCTCTGGCTGGCCTTGGACCCCACCTTCAGCCTCCAAGAGAGCCACCTACAGGATTAAAGCATGTATCATGACTGGATTCTCTGATCATTCTGGTTTTGGTTAGAGACAGGGTTTTTCTGGAACTCACTTTGTAGTCTAGGCTGGCCTTGAACTCCAATCTGCCTGCCTCTGCCTCCCACATGCTGGGATTAAAGGTATGTGACACCACACCAAGCTCTGATCATTCTTAAAACACAGAAAAGGGTAGGGTGGTATCATTGCCTGCTATAATCCTGGCACCCGAGAGCTGGTTTTTAATACAGTTTGGATAATTTTTGAAAGAACTATGCTAGAGGCTGGTGATATATTTGGTGATGGAGCTGGGTGTAATGGCTCACACCCATAATACTATCAGCTCTGGAGGCTGAAGCAGGAGGATTACTGAGAGTTCAAGGCCAGTCTGGGCTACCTAGTAAGACTCTTCAAAATAAAATAAACAATTATTCTGTGTCAGAGTCACCTGCTGCAGGGTTTGGAGAGAGCCTGAAGACACGAGCCATAGCTCTGAGATTTAGCATAGAGAAGGAATTTGATTAAAAAATTAAAATCCAGATGCAAAGCAAAAGGAAAGCACGTGGAATAAGTTTGTCTGGAACATAAGTGTTGATTTTGTGTCTTCCTGGGAAGGTCAGAGAACAGGGTGAACCAAGCTGGGGCAGTTAACCATTCCATGCAGTTAAACTTGGGCTAGAGCTCAGGGCACAGTGTCGAAGTAGCAAGAGAGGGAGTCACTAAGTTGGCAGCTTTTGTTCCTTTGAGCAGTTTGTGTAAAGTCTAGGCTTTGTCACAGAACTTTTGTGCTTGGTTTTAGAGGTCCGGGTTCCCAGAGCAGCTTTATTGTGCCTGGGAGGTCTCAAGCTCCCTGGGCTGGTTCAGGTCTGGACAGCAGCTGCTGAGCCTCGGCTTGCTCCTTGAGCTGCACCTGGGCAGGAAGGCATCCAGCAATCCAGCTGTTTGTTAGCAGCTTCTCCACAGGAAGTCTGCCTTTCTCTGAGCAGAAGCACTGACCTAAGACCTGTACTCCTGACAGTGACTGTCTTTGCCACAGTGATCTGGGCCCCAGCTGGTGCTTCTAGTCATCTGTCACCTAGACGCCCCAGATTTCTTCAGAGTTCCTTGTTTCCTTGTCTGCTTTTATACTGGTCCTCCCAACCCCCCAGAGCTGACTAGGAAGTTAAATTGGGATACAGTTGTCATGCCACATTAAAAATGCAAGCAGCAATGCAGAACATGGCAGGCTTGTGTTGTCCGGACAGCTCAGTGAGACCAGAGGAGGGAAACTAGTGAAGGTAGATGCTAGATCGCACGGCAAGACCTTGGCTCCTTTCTGTCCAGTCCTGTCACCTCTGACACTGAGGAGCCAGAAGGCAGGCCAAGCTACAGGTTGAAAGGATACTTCTGCCCAGTAGGCATCATTGAGATGGGCCCTAGAGTCTCCACTTAGGACTGGAACTGCTGTGGCAGGTACATCTCACCAGGAGCAGGGCAGGTGATGAGTGCAGACTCTTGTGCTGGGGTCTGAGGAAGAAGAGGGCAAACCAAAGTGTCTGCACTGGTTTTCCATGCCTAGCCGTGGTGTGAAGCTATGGCCAGCACAGTGAGCTGGTATCAGGTCAAACCAGTAAAGGTAATGCTGATTAATTCTCCCAGTGAATTGTAAGGCAAAGTCAAGAACGGAGGGGTATTTAATTACTTGGAGTTGTGTTGTTAAATAAAGATCAAGATTGATTTTCTTAGTGTGTCCCAGGTTGGCCGTAGCTTCCCAAGGGCTGGTGTTACACACTGCACCATCACACCAGCCTGGCTCCTCTCTTGTAATCTGTACCCCTGTGCCTCAAGTCACCTGAGCTGGTAAAAATAGCCCATATGTGTGGGTTGCCTTGATCTCTGAACTGTTTACTCTGTCCTCTCCTGCCTCCTGCCACCTGCCAGCTAGACTCCTTGCTGGCCGCATGATCCCTTCTGCATGGAAGGTCAGGTTATTTGTGATTTGGGGTCAATTTCCAAATAAGTAAGGTGGATGTCTAACTATTGATTTGTCTTCTTGTATTCCAGTCCTTCCAGGGAAGTCAAGGGCGAGCCTACCTCTTCAACTCAGTGTGAGTGTCTGACTGGGGCATCTTTCTCGAGGGGTGGCGAAAGCACTCCTGAATCAGTAATGACCTCTGCCTTACTAATATTAATAATAATAAATCTCTAGGGGCATTCCCATTAACAACTGGTAGTCAGTTACCTTGGGAAAATATGTTGGCAGCATCTCCAACTAAAAATAATGTACTGGATACAATATCCCCAGTACTGGATCATTCCCCAGGGAAGATCATTCCTTAGCTAGACCTTCAACATGGAAGTCAACCAGACCTGAGATTTGTGGGGTGTGTGTGTGTGTGTGTAAGTGTAAAGAACCTCTGTTCGGGGAAGGCTTAGGAAGAGTGTGTGTGTGTGTGTGAAGAACCTCTGTTGGGAGAAGGCTTAGGAAGAGCCACATCTTTTCACAGAGGATGTCGACACAGCCTGTTGTTACAATGGGCATGGGATTCACAGCCTGTGACTGGGATAGGAAGACAAAGCTCACAGACATCTGGCAAACCGTGAAAGGGAATCAGCACATCCCTTGAAACAGGTGTTCTGTAAAGCATGTGTGATGCTCAAGGCTTAGTGGACCTGTCTCAAGGCTGTGAACCTCCCTTTCAGTTACAAGATTAGAAGAGACAGTGCTGCCAAGCCTGACAACATGGGGTTGAATCGCTAGAAATCTAAGCTTACTGTAGGAGGGGAGAACTCATCCCCTAAGTTGTCCCTGCCTCCACACATGCACCACAGCGTGCATGTGTCCACCCCTCAACAAGTAAATGTAATACGAATTTTTTTAGTTACAAGATTAAAAATTTGTGTCAGAAAAATTTACATCCTAAGCAAACTGTCATCCAGTGCTATTTTGGTCAACCCACAGAATTCAATCTTGCAGATCTAGGATTTATTCCCACTGAGACATTTCCATGTGGTTACCTTTGAGGAGATGGATGTTTTTCATTTCAGTTTTAGGCCAGTTTCTCCTCCCTGTTGGCTTCCCTGGGAGTAGCCTTGTCCAGTCGAGTTTTGCCAGAAGCTCAGCTTGAATGACTAATGGTTGTTTATCCTTCTGACTAACCACCCGCTCGCTCTCTTTCTGTCTTTGGCATAGAGTTAATGTGGGCTGTGGGCCTGCAGAAGAGCGGGTGTTGCTAACAGGACTACATGCCGTTGCAGACATTTACTGTGAAAACTGCAAAACCACTTTGGGCTGGAAATATGTAAGTACAGAAGAGCGTGGGGGGGGGGTGTGTTATGGGAGATAGATACCAAAAGGCCTCCTGCTTAAGGGCTGCTTTCTTCCAAAGGCTGCCCTCTGCCCTGGGGGTTCGTACCTTTGACTGAGATAGGTAACTGAATCCTCCCGGCTCATTCCTTCACTTGTCCTGGAAACGGTTCTGTGGGAACACATGTGTGCATTTAGTAACAGGACCCTAAATTATCTCCTGAAAGCTCACTGTGTAAGAACACTGGGAAGACAACTCAGCAAAACACTTGTCCGTAAACATGAGGACTTGAGTTCCAATCCCCAGCAAAAAAAAAAAAAAAAAAAAAAAAAAAAGCTGGGTACAGCAATACATGTTTGTAATCCCAAAGCTGGGTAGGCATAGACCAGGATGGGGGGCATCCAGTCAGTGAGCCAACTGAGTGGGAGACATTCTCAAAAGAGTAACTGAGAAAGACACTTGGCATTAACCTCTGGCTAACACACCTTCAGTTTTTCTTTCTCTCACACATAAACATACACATGTACACACAAAACAGGTATATACCTACACACAAAAATAAACACTAGCTATCCAAACACTTTAGAGGCTAAAGCAGGTAGATGACAGGCCCAGACGGACTACATGAGATCCCATCTTAATAAACAGCCAGTCAGCCAGCCAACTAACAGAATACAGTGCTGACTGAGCATTCTAGCTGGGTCTATGCTTCCACGGCTATCAGCTAGTTTTTAAGTGCCATCTAAACAGCAGAAGGAGGTTCCAAAGGGGCTCTGTCTCTTAGCTGGCTTTATGCCCTCACGCAGCCTTTTCCGGGCTAATCAATATAGTGTCACCTGGGCATGGTGGTGTAAGCCTGTGATTTTAGTATTTGGGAGGAAGTGGCAGGAGGTGGCAAAAGGCACTTGGCCTTGCTGTGGAACTAATCTAAAATAATAATAATAAAGTTTATTCAGGGAAATAAATTTAGGAGCATTGGAGCTGTGAGGTGGCAGAGGTCTTAGGTCTTGCTAAGGGGCCAGATTGGCCTGAAAATTGGCTCCTTTCTCTTTGGTCCCCCATGAGCAGTAATTTTAAGTATGCATCATTCACGTGATCACAGTTTTGCTGTTGATTCTAGGGCTGCTTCATCCATTGAGATGTTGGAGTAGAGGAAGAGATAACCCTGAGTTGGCTGGTTTCATTTGTAATGTTTGAGGTTCAGTGACCTGAGAACTGTAGAGAACAGTTGCCTAGCAGCCCTGAGTGTGATCACCAGCATCAGGAGATGGGGAGAGGTGTTGATCCACTCCCTATGGTGATGATTGGGAGAGAAGCATTCGATGGATCATATTGATCACCTTGGTGTACCCAATTCTGTTCTGCTCCTTTGTTTTGGTATTTTTATGAACCTATAGAACAGTGGTTTTCAACCTTCCTAATGCTAAAATTCAACCCTTTAATATAATTCCTCATGTTGCAATGACCCTCCAACCATAAAATTATTTTTGTTGCTACTCTAGAACTGTATTTTGCTACTGTTGTGAATAATGATGTGAATATTTTTGGAGACTGAGGTTTGCCAGAGGGGGTGTGACCCATAGGTTGAGGACTTCTGCTATAGACATGGACTGAGCAGCTAATCAGTTGGTTATGGGAGCAGTTCCAGAGACTGACCCAGATTACTGACTCTTCTTGCTGGAGTCTAGTGCCACCATCACGAATGGTGGTGGGCAGGTAGATTTGTTTTTCCTTAATTCTGTTTAATAGGAAAGCCCTGTATCACAGGATGGCCCAAGCTGTACTCCTTCCTCTTACCTGTTTACCAGTGCTGGAAGTACAGGAATGTTCCTTGGTACCTGAGAAAACTCACCCTAGTATTCTTACTCCCCATTTCTGCCCTAAACACAGGCACAACAGGTACACACACATACAGTGCCAGGGACGATGAAGAGTCAGGGAGACTCTGATGAACCCACGGATGTGTGTATGGAACGTTTGCACCTTCTCTGAACTCTTGTTCTAAAACACAAGGCCCCTGGGTTCTGAAATAGAAGTTGTAGTTCACTAGTAATGCCCCACTGGGCGGTGGTAGCACTTAGGAGGCAGAGGCAGGCCTGCCTCTGAGTTCCAGGACAGCCAGAGATACACAGAGAGACCCTGTCTTGAAACCAAAAAAAAAAAAAAAAAAAAAAAAAAAGCTGTAGTTCATATCAGTGTTTTGTTAGAACCCACTTAACAGTAGGATTTGGTTTGTTGCTGATCTCAGAGGCTCAGCCAGAAGAGCCAGTTGTCTATGCTTGTGCCTCAGTCAGAGTGACTCCAGGGACCAGTAGTGTTCTGGGATAACGCATAAATGTGCTTTGTCACTGTGTGTGACATAGTCCTTTATTCTATATTGGGCAGGATAACTTTCTGTGGGGCTCACTGAGAGGCTCCACTGGGGTAGGTTGGTAGGATGGGTGGGAGGAGGTTCTGCAGCTCGGGGGTGGGGCACGGTTTATGCAATTTCTATCACTCTGGAGAACGGCAGTGAAAGAAAATCACTTGATTCACCTGTCGTGGAAACATTGCAAACAGAAAATAAGACCTGGTTGGCCTCGGCGCTGGTTTCTCTTGTTATTAGCATAACAAGAACATCTTAAGATGATAAAGAGGCATCCCTGAGCTCCGAGAAACTGATGGGAAAGCATGGAAACAAACTAAATGTCTATAAGGCAGACTTCTAGTAAGCTTCAGAAATCCCCATTCCCTAAAGAGCTCACCTGTTATGTATGTGTATGTGTGTGAATGATCATTGGCTTAAGACAGGGATCACTATGTAGCTAGCCTTAGCCAGCCTAGAGCTCACACAGACCTGCCTGCCTTTGGCTCCTGAACTCTGGCATCAAAGGTGTGCACCACCTTGTCAGGATTTTTTTTTTTCTTTAAAAAAAAAAAAAAGCCAAGAAACTTCACATGAAACCAAGGCTGTCCTCAACTCCAGTGCTACAAATCAGCTTCCAGATTCAGCAGCTGCCTTTCATCTGATTACTGAAGGCCTGTTGTGTGACTTCTAGTCTTCTAGGAATACAAAGTCTGCAAAGAAAGAACATCTCTGCTTGAAGTTTATATTGCATCACCAGCAACAGAAAGTGACTACATATGATGTTTATAGATATTTGTGGGTACGGGAGAGAAAGGTGTACTGAGGGTGTAGATAAGGGGAGGTGTGGGGGAGAGAGGGTGGTGGCACAGTGCCACAGATCAAATTGGGATCTCAGATTGAGAACTTGGGAAAGAATTTACCGAGATGGTGATATTTTTGCAAAGGTTTAAAAGAAGAATGATCCAAATTTGTCATGATAGCAAGGAAACCCTGATGCCCCCTGTTGTGTGTGCTGTTAATAGCAGGAACTCGAGGATGCCCCGGTGCTGCAGTGTTTGGTGCACCTAGTGGCTGTCCAGGCACCTGTCATCAGACCCATCGCTGCTTCTGTGTCTCAACAGTCATCTTTGCCTTTGGTCACTCGGTGTCTTTTTTTTTCTCTTTCTCTGTTTTATAGGAACATGCTTTTGAAAGCAGTCAGAAATATAAAGAAGGCAAATACATCATTGAACTAGCACACATGATCAAGGACAATGGCTGGGACTGACCAGAGAGCATCCATCCGGTCCAGCATCTGTGTGAATGCCACCCAAACTGAACATTCTACCCAAGCGTGAGAGAGTGACTGAACACACTTGGTTCCATCTACTTAGGGGCCTTGCTGTCGGGGGAGGGGGGGCATCCTGCTACCCTGACGCCATCTCTTTTGGTGACTGGCCTCTAAATCAATGTCTCTCTGTCTCTTTGCTTTGTATCTGTTTGTGAGTTGATCTCAGCTTCTCTGTTCTAGTGTTGGCTGAAAACAGTTATGAGTGGAACGGACCCTTGGCCACATGGTGGCAGCCCGCCTTGAAAAGGGCCCTCCCCCTTCCCCCCCCCACATGAGACCGAGCTGCCTGAGCGGAGGCATGAGCATCAGGAACAGAAAAGGGGAACCTGAGAGTCCTGGGATTGGGGAAGGGGCAGGAGGGAGGAATGAAACTGTAGTGCTCTTGGAGACCTGGTAACTTAGGCTTTGGATAATTGACTCCTCCAAAGGGACAAAGGAAAAAAAAAAACCTCATGGCTTTTGTTCTCTCTGTTAACAAACTCCTGCCCTAGCATCAGATACACAAGAAGCAACCCTGATTCTAGCTTATAGGGCAAGACCCTGGCAGTCTGGACCAGGACTGGAGAGGGTCCTACTAAAGTAAATGGGGATGGGGGTGGGGTAAAGCCAGTGGGTTTTAGTGACTCTGCCCTCCCCGCTCCTGGGCAATCACCTTCTTAGTCTCCTTAGCTGTTGTAGATTTCAGGAAAAGATGCAGAAGTCCCATTTTAGCCTGAAGCATGGTAGAATCCATAATGGAGGAGAACCAGGAACAAGAGGAGTTACAGTAGCCTGGGAGCTCCTGATAGCAAGCAGGAAATGTAAAAAGAGAGCCCGTCAGCAGTTCTTGAGAGTAAAATAGCAGAAGTGAGGTTCTGGGAGGAGCAGTTCAGATGTGAGCCAGTACAGTCTTGGCACATCTTTCCTCGTCGGGTGTTCAGTAGCTTCCACAGGACCAGCAATTCTTTGTGCATAATGTTTCTGGGTTTTGGGTGGTCCCCCTCCCCCAATTCCATCACCATAACCTGGGAAATAGAGAGCCATGATTCCATCCCTCAAGCCTCTATTCTTAGACCTGAATGTCCTACAGGGAGAGACATCTTTTGACAGTGTGGTTCAGCGGAGAGGGATTACAGATTCAATATTACTCCTTCACCCACCTCACCCAAGCTTCCTTGAATTAGGGATTGGGAGGGGGAAAAAAGTCCCTTTTAGTCTCTTGAAATGAAAAAGAACTTATTGTATTTAATCAACACTGTGAAGGCTGTTTGATAGCAATCCAGTTATTATGTGGATAGTGGCCGAAACTCATTTGAATCAATTTCACTTCTTAGGCAGAAAATAATGTTAAGATACGGGCATATTAGGTACTTCTTAGCATCTTGTTCTCATACTAGGCTGGTCCTACAGGAAAATTCACCTCTGGGAAAAAGCCCAAGAAAAGAGGGAGTGAGAGTGAGCTCACTGAAACAAGAACTTGTAGCATTAGTTAACCAGGTTAAAGCGGCCAACCAGGAACATTTTCCCATCTGAATCTAAAGCAGAGCCAAATTCCCAACAGGGAGAGAGCTATGGTGAACATGGTTTGTCCCTTGTGTCCTGATCTGGGAATGAACAAACTGAGACTTGTCGGGGCAATAGAAAGCCAGCTCAGTGGACTGCCTGTCTTCTGGGACAGGAAAGGATTCCTCGAAACAGAATTTTGTTCCTCAAGTCTGCTTGTCCTAGAAGACTAGCTCAGCCCCCCACCCCACCCACTGGACTGCAAGGCCCACTGAGGTGCACAGGGATTGGGTTTGGGCTCCAGAAACACCCCCCTGTGGCTCAGGCTCAAGTTGTCATTGACGAGTGTGTTTCCACTTTCACATTCCTAAGCTGGCTTGCCAGCTCTAAGAGTCATCCATTGTCCCTTCTTTACCCTGCCCGAGGATGTGGCCTTCATTTAAAGATTTGATTAGACCCTTTGCTCAGGGAATACCTAGCTATATGCTACAAGTCCCCCCCACCCCCCCTTTTTTTTTAAATTAGGGATGGGGGTTAAACCTAGGTTGTTTTTTTAAAACTAAAGTTGGTGACATGGAGAAACTGAATCTGTGGTGCCCTGGAATCCTCATGGGGCAGACAAAGGAGACCAGTGTGCCACTGATGGCCCTAGGGGCAGGGTCTTTGAACCACAAGTTTGGGGGTGGGACCAAAACTCATCAGACTTCCCTTTGTGACAGTGAAACCAAAAGTGCTTCTTATGATCATTCTCAGCTCCACTCACGGCTTGTCTACCTGACACTTAGCAGTATTAGCGGGTCTGCAGCCAAGTGGCGGAGACTCATGCACCCAAGGCCTCCGGTCAGTTTCTTTATTTTCCTCACCAAATGATTGACTCAGCATAACCAAAGACCTCATCTCTTCACTCCACATAGGTTCAGGGAATGGGAAGTTGATTTGGGTGAACTTGGGCGGGGGTAGGCAAGGACAGAAGAGAGGAGAAAGGGAGGGAAAGCCTGAAGGTCTGTACCTCAGATGCCAGCTACCTTCATTTGGAATCGAAGTCTAGCTGACCAGCTCTTGTTCCATCTGCCCTCTGCCACTGTGGGTGATGGGGCTGTAGCCACCCTGGAATACATCCACCCCATCTCACCTCCATATCTTCCCCCAGGCTGCTGATGAGTCAAGTATAGCCAAGCTTGATGCCCACAAGCTCTCAGCTGGACCTGGCTGAGGACCGCCCCAGTTCCTGTGACAGATCATGTAGATGAAGTAAAAATCTTAGCTGGTGTATAGAAGAGGCGTCCCCTTTGTAATAAGATTTCCAAGTATATATATCTATACAGTTGCTTGTGAAATATACTTTTGTAAATAATATTTAATTTTTTAAATAATATATTTGGTGCTGTATTCTCAGATCCCCTGAGAGCACTTTTATTTTCAACTCTATAGCTTCCTCTGTGTTTCTTGGAGTACATTTTAAGGGAAAGAATAACCATCAAGATACTCCTTTTTCTTTTAAGGATCTCTCACTATAAAATGGATTGAGGCTTTAAAACATTTTTTGCAGTTTTCTGTGTGCATTTTTACTCAGCAGAACAGACTAGTAAGTTACCAGGTTGTGAACTGATACTTTCTTGCCCAGTATTGGCTAGAAAGAAAACAAGCTTAGTAGTAACAATTTAAGAATAATTACTGTAGTTGGGAGAACTTCCAAGAAGTTGGAATAGACTGTGTGTGTGTGTGTGTGTGTGTGTGTGTGTGTGTGTTTCATTTTTATTTCCTATTGAGGACACTATGGAACTACAGTTTACACCTTGGGCACAGAGTTTTCCCTCTCTGGTTTCCATGTGTGAGTGGACCAACAGCCTGAAGCAAGATTTTCTTTCCCTGAGTGTGGAGCTGTGGCTAGTTCCTCTTCCTCTGTGTGTTCAGCTTTTACGGCCAGGGCTGTACAAATCTGTACAAATCTGTCATGATAAGCCAGGGGGATGTCTGTGCTTCTGAGATGGGAGCACGTCAGCCTCACATCCCTGGGCTCTGGTTGTTCTAGAAGCCATGTCATATTAGATGTTAACTAGTTCAGGTTAAAAGGACATTAATAACAAAATAGTTTTTTTTTAAATAAGGTCATATTGCGTGGGGTTCAGGCAGAAGCTGGCAAATCAAATCTTGGAACACACTTTTGTATTAAAAAAATCTGCCTCAATGGAAATGCTAGTTGCATGACTAGAAACGATTGTTTTTAAAGTTGTGATTGATTAATAAAATTACTATACAGTCATGAAATGTACCAGAAAGGCATTGTCCTCCTGGGGTTAGATCTGTCCGGTGTCTTACAGTGGTTTGGTGAGAGCAGGAGTCAGTTTCCTTTTCCCAGCCTGCAGAGACTGCGTACCATGGATTTGTCTGTCCATCTGTTTACAAACTATATTTGTTGGGTTTGGGACTGCTTTTGTTGTTCTTCTTTATTCTTTCTTTTTTTTTCTTTCTTGGGTGGGAATTTTTTCCCCAGGTCACTTTGCTTCAATAACAAAGGCAATTGTTTTTGAATAATTTGTCTTCACCTCCTTCCGGTATTTGTACATAATGATTCAGTATTAGTAAGACGTGCATTATTTCTGTCATTGCTGATCTGTGTTGGTGCTCATTTGAGAAAATAAAGTTTTCAAATACTAACTCTTGGGAGAACATCTGTTTTCTTTTGATACAGTGTGTGTGTATCTTGACACTTAACACATGTCATTTGGAAAACCTTTACAAGGCCAACTGTCTAACCCTGGACACAGACCTGTTAGATGATGCCATAAAGGATATTTCCCCGAAGGACAGCAAGCCAGTTAATGAGTAGATCTCAGGTTTCCTGTTCATCTGTTTCTCCTGGCCTTAGCTATCAGAAGAGCAAAATTACTTTTACCCAGTTATCGCTGCTTTGACCATCTTCTAACACACCAAAAGCTTTCCTCCGGTGACATAATTTCATTGGATATAAGATGGCATTAGGAAGGGAGCACACAGACAGTGGGAGATAAATACGTGTTATAATGCGTGAAAAAGTAGAAATCAAACCTTGTTCAAGTGTTAAATTGATATTACCAGTGCTAACAAATCTGTCACTGTAATAATCCATTTGTTTATATTTCACAAGCATACAATTTTGGGTGACTAGTCACTTGAAACTACAGTGATGTGCACTTATATGTACTGGTGCCTTTTAAGGGTAAATTATACTAGAATCCATGCTGTAGTGCAGGCTAGGCTATGCAGAGACTCTGCTGAGCTAGATCTCCAGCACATGCTCTGTATTTTAAAGTACTTCACAGGGCTGGGCGTTGTGGCACACGCCTTTAGTCCCAGCACTCAGGAGACAGAGGTAAGCAGATCTCTTGAGTTAGAGGTTCCAGGACAGATAGGGCTACATAGAGAAATCCTGTTTTTTAGAAAAAGCAAAACATACATATTTACTCACATATATACATGTGCACACATATATACACATGCATATGTACACAAGCACTCTTGAGCACGCAGACACAGGCCCCCACCCCCGTTCACTTCCTGAGACTTCTCACCTATCATGGGGGTCCAGCTACAGTTGTCTTTTTCTTATCATTGAGCACATTATCTCCTTCCTGTGACCTGTTTTGCTTCAGTAGACTTTTGGCTATCGTCTCTGGTTTGCCTTTTGTAAACAAAGATAGAAAATATATGCAACAGACAGCCAGTCTCAGGCCAGATCCTTGTTCTAATCTCTAGCTGCCTAAGGTGGCTATCCAGGAGCAAGGCCAGGAGGGTACAAAATGCCTGGCTCTTTTTGCAGAAGTTCCTGAGCAGGGTTCCTACACTCAGGCAATCCTTACACCACCCGAGGAAATCTCATCCTACAGGAAAGCCAGAGCATGCCGATGGCCCTTGTTTCTTTAAACTGATGGGACAGCAAGCAACACATCTGACTCCATGACTCTTGGGTTTGTTTTTCGTTTCTTTTGTTTTTGTAGGTTTTTTTTTTTCCCAAAAGGTTTGTTTATTTTATAAAATATGAGTACACTCACTGTCTTCAGACACACACAAAGAGGATATCTGATCCCATTACAAATGGTTGTGAGCCATCATATGGTTGCTGGGAATTGAACTCAGGACCTCTAGAAGAGCAGCCAGTGTTCTTAAACTCTGAGCTGTCTCTCTAGCCCTCTGACTTGTTTTTTTTCCCTATACTGTGGTTCAAGGTAGGATTGGGTGGCTTTAACTTTTTTAGACTTATTTATTTTACCTTATGTGTATAAATGTTTGCTTGCCTATGTGTATCTGTGCCTTTTGAACCCTTGGAACCAGGGTTAGGGACAATTGTCATTTGCCATGTGGGTACTGAGAATTGAACCTGGGTCTTCTGCAAAAGCAAGTGCTCTTCTCAACTGCTGGGCTGTCTCTCTAGCCCCTATTTTATTTTTAGATAGGGTCTCACAATGTAGGCTTGGATGGCCTAGATCCACCTCCCCAGTACTGGGACCAAAGGTCTAGCTCAGGTTCCAAACTTGAGTCTCTCCCTTTCAGCCAGCTGTGGCTTCTTATGGCGTAATCTTGTCTGTCAACTTTGGCTGATCTGTGCTCGTCACACCATTTTGTTTTCACAATAATTCTTCCATTTAAAGATGAGGAAATCAAAGCGCTGAGACTATAAAAGAATCCCCAAGGCAAAGCTGGGATTTTTGTAGACCTGGTGGCTCATGCTGTAATCTTGGCACTGGGAAGAGTAGGTTGGGAGGGTTTCTATGAGACCTGCCAAGGCAGTCATGCAAGATGCTGTCTCCAAATACAGAAAAACAACCCAAAAACCCTTAAGGCTGGCTAGTCGTGGCACTTGCCTTTAATCTCTTGAGAGGCAGAGGCAGGTGGATCTGTTTGTTCCAGACCAGCCTGGTCTACTTGAAGCTGTCTCAAAAAACCAAAACTACAAGCCAGCTTCTAAAGCCACCTCTGTGTAGTACCAGACCACCCAGACACCTTTGACAGATGTTAATCCCACATCCAAAATATTATGGTTGTTTTCTTCTTCCCTTCCAACTCTTCCCCCTTAATCTTCAGCAAACTCGAAAGTGCTTAACGTTTAGAATTTCCAAGTCTAGGGGCTAGGGATGCAGCCCACCAAAGGTGTATGACCAGCAAGTCACAGCCCAGGAGTTTGGTTGGAGAATGACAAGTGGTAAGGTTGTCCTCAGAGACGAGCCACATTTGTGTCCTGCCTGAGATGAAGATGAGTCTGTCTCAACAAAATAAAAGGGGCCAGCTTTTGGCCAGCTAGTTCAGTGATGAGTCCTGTCCTAAAAAGAAAATACAGTAGAGAGGTGCCATCGCCATCAAGGTGGCATTTGCCATTAGGTCTAGGACCTGAGAGAAATCCTGCCTTTTAACTACTGGAAGGAAAGAACAGAGAAAGTCTGGCATTTTTTTTTAAGGACTGTTGATTGATGTTTTTGTTGTTTGGTTTGCTTTGGTTTTTCGAGACAGGGTCTGTCTGTATAACATCCCCAGCTGTCCTGGAACTCGCTTTGTAGTAGTCTGACTGGCCTTGAACTCACAGAGATCCACTGCCTTGGCCTCCCGGAATGGCTGGGATTAAGAAAGGCATATATGACTACTTCCTGGCTGACTGTTGATTGTTTTATTGTTTTGGAGAGAGGAAAAAAATGTTGCCTTCAGTTAAGAATGATTGATATGTAACCAAAAATTTCAGCATATGAAAGTGAGTAATATATCCCAATATCTGGCAGTCGAAGGTGCCAGACTCTTGTGGAATAAGCCGAGAGGCTGATTTTGAGCGTCATAGCCAGTTCTATCAAAGTAGCTTGCAGGTGCCCTTACAGTTCAGCCTATTGGATCCCTCCTAGGAATGGGTGGAGAAGGTCACGTGACACTCATCTGAGATTGCAGCCACTCCATCTGTAATCTTGTCTATACTACAGCTCTCAGTAATCCAATCTACAGCACATGTGGTCTCAAGGTCTGTGAAGGTGAAATAAACTGTGGGGGCGTTATCTAATGATGTGAATGACATCTATGTAACACTTGGGGGAGAGACTTTTCAATGATGTTGCTGTTTGGGTGATACACGGGATGACCCCTCACCCATGCTTCTGGAAGTAAGCCCAGGAAACTCATTGGTTCCCAAAGTTGGATTTTGGTGTAATGGTTACATTGGTCTATCCTTGGAACTGTATATGGCAGGTGGGAGACAGATGTTTCTGCCTGCCCAGTTCACTAAACCACAGACTGGTGATACACCCACCCTTACAATCCCAACTGGAGGCAAGGCAGAGGCAAGGGGACTAAACATTCAAGGGCAACATGGACTATATACCAAGATTCTTTTTCTTGAGACTACTTAGTTAAAAATTAAATGTCATATGTCACATGGAGAGATTTCTAATTTCCAAGTGATAAGAGAGTTATTTTAATAGAACAGCCAGAAAAGATAATATTCTGAAGGTGCTTAGCAAACCATTTGAAATCCATGTCAGAACAATTAAGTGTTGTTTGGGGGGGCATTAGAATAGTGTTAATGATTGATTTCAAGTTCATGAACTCAGAGTCAAATTGAGGGCAGTGATGGAGGCCTGTAATCACAGCACCTGCAAAGCGGAGGCAAGGTCATTCTTTTGTGGCTAATCCATGCTACATTCAAAGCAACAGACAAAAATCCCAGGACATACACAAAAGAAATCATCAGAGTCAAGTAAGAACACTGGCTCTGGCATTCAGAGGAAAATATACAGATGTCATCTGACAACATAAACATTTCTCCCTGAGAAAGCTACTACAGTCTGACTCAGATGCCAGCACCAACTGACCTATTAAGAGGTCAAATATAGGCTGGCCAGTGGTAGCACATGCCTTTAATCACAGCACTCAGGAGGCAGGTGGATCTCTGAGTTCAAGACCAGCCTGGTCTACAGAGTGAGTTCCAAGACAGCCAGGGGTACACAGAGAAAGCATTTCTAAAATAAATAAATAAATAAATAAATAAATAAATAAATAAAATTCTACAAACCAAAAAGAAGATCAAAAACACTATGTATGTACCTGGCACAAATAAAAATCGACATGTGTATTCCTTTATGTGGTATAATTACAACTCACTGTAAAGGACAATACCTACAAGTAGGTATAACATTCATTCCTCTAACCTCAGGTCTACAAGGAGGTAACACCCGCTTGCAGATTCTGGGCCTGCTAGGGTAGTGGCGTGAAGCTCAGACCTACCCAACCAGGCCTTTAGAAGAGAGAGTGCACAAACAGGGAACTGGGGGCATAGCTCCACAGTAGACCGATTACCCCACCTAAGCAAGACCTGGGTTCTATCCCAAGCACCATTAAAACAGAACCAATGACTTTAAAGGAGATGGAGGAGGATGGGGAGGATCTGAAAATTGTTCTTGATTCTGATGGGTACTGCTTTGGTGGTCTTCAGGAAATCAAAATTAGCTCATTATGTTTGTACCGCACTGGAGAAGAGAGGCTATGTACTCCCATAGCCTCCCCAAGAACCCCCAACTTCTGGGCCCTTTCTCCAGAGTGAAGCCATACAAGCGAAGCAGCCAAGCTAAGGAATCAGAAATGCTGTGTTTATGGCCTTAATGAAGGAGTTTCTTGGGATATTTTTGGTTCCCACCTGCTGAATCAAAAATGCTTCTACAGAAAGTTCTTGAAATTATCGCCTTTTCCCCCATCCCATTCTCTAGAGCCTTAATAGAGTTTACAACATACTTTGCAAAAGTGGAATGAGCTGTCCTTTATTCACCTGGTATGTTCTGTACCCACCAAGTCTTCGAAGCTGTCGTCTGAATTATGCTTCTGCTGGTGGCACTGCTCTTTGTTGAACTCAAGATGTGTATGACCCAAACTGCTGCTAATCTAACAGAAAACCTTGCTTTAGCCTTGTCCGTTACCCAACCCTTACTTCCCCAGTGGTTGGGAGAAGGTTCCCTGCACCCACATCTTCTGGAGGCACTCGGGCTTCATGTTGTTTCCATGGCAACAAGACATAGCCAATGTTCTGATTTCATTTTGTTTTAGATCTCAATGATAGCATAAAGGAAATTGTGTACCAAGGAGAATGTCAGCCATCTGAGACTGTAGAAAGGAAAGAGCCACTGACTTTCCGGAGGCTTCTTTTGTAGGAAGGAGAGCCTTTCTGTTTCTCAAAGGGGTTGGGCAGTCATCCTGGAAAGATCTGTGTCCCAGAGGACTGGCACAGAACAGTTGTATCCAGAGCATCAAGGCACTTCCCTTGCATTGGTGAAATCCTCAAAAAGGACGTGCATCAGACTGAAGAACCTATACTGTGTTGAAGCTCCTTCCTGCCTGTGGGCTGCGGTCCCTGGAGTTAATATTGGTGAAAAGCAGGCATTAGATGTCTAGGTTCTAAGCATAAATGGGCCAGTTCTCCTCTGAGGCTCAACAAACTCTTTAAGAGTTGTGAAGACCAAGGCAAGGGGGAACTAAGAACTGGGGATGGCTTAAAAATTAAGAACACTCTTGCAAAAGACCTGAGTTCTAGTCCAAGCATCGCATTGACTTGGTAACTCAGAACCACATAAACTTGTCCATACACACACACACACACACACACACACACACACACACACGAAATTATTTTATAAAAATTATTGTGTCTCCATACAAGGAAAGTACTTACATACAGAGGTATGTCCATGTTCCTCTAACCCTGTTGTTTTGTTTTGTTTTGTTTTGTAAGACATTCTCATGTGTCCTGGGTTGACCTATAGAAGTGCTTTCAAGGCTGGGGACTGATTGCAGATCTGTAGCCATCACAAACCAAGAATAAACAGTTTATTTCTGTATATAAATATACAGAAAATATACAAAAATATTTATTTATTTCATGAATATAAACATACTGTCCCTGTTTTCAGACACACCAGAAGAGGACCTCAGACCTCATTACAGATGGTTGTGGGCCACCATGTGGATGCTGGGAACTGAACTCAGGACCTCTGGAAGAGCAGTCAGTGCTCTTGACCACTAAGTCATCTCTCCAGCCCCAATAAATACATCTTAAAAAAAGAAAAGAAAAAGAAAGAATAAACAGTTCCAAGTCCCAGCACTCAGGAGTTTTC
Organism: Micromys minutus; assembly: GCF_963924665.1. Lineage (NCBI taxonomy): Eukaryota > Metazoa > Chordata > Mammalia > Rodentia > Muridae > Micromys > Micromys minutus. The sequence continues at coordinate 36,216,527 of NC_137979.1, read as the reverse complement.
TAGGTTTGCTGTGGACATTTTCCCTTAACAAAGGGAGTGCAAACTTACCCAGTAAAGAAAAGGCCAGAGTCGCCACCGCAATTACTATTTGGACTAGAAAGTATCTGTTGTAGGCTAAGGCTGTAACTTACTATTAAAGCATTTGCCTAAGTGCAGGTCCTAGATTCCACCTGCCCTCAACCCATGCCCCAAATGTAAAGACAGTTGAAGACCTTGCTAGGCAGCTGTCTTCCACTGAGCCCCTAAACTCTTGGCTGAGGTCTCCAGAATTGCCCTCATTAAGTAAGTGGCATTTATTGCCTGTGTCCCTCTGTAGAACTCATAAGGGAGCAGGGGCACAGACGTTTCCTCCCCAAAGGTTTAATCCCCAGAACTGCCTAAATTGGGCCTGTCTTTGTGTACCTGTACTTCCAACATTGGGGAAGAAGAGGAGGGATCCTCAGAGGTTCAGGGTCATTCTTAGCTACTTAGAATTTGGGGCCAGCCTGGGCTACATGAGATCCCATTTCAAACAAACAGCAGTACCCCTCTTGAGCCTAGTGGGAGGCTCAGCGGGTAAAGTGCTTGCAGTGTAAACCTGAGTTTGATTCCTAGCATCTACATTAAAAAAAAAAAAAAAAAAAAAAAAAAAAAAAAAAAAAAAGAGTTTGGAGTACACACTATTCCAATGCAGGGGAGAAGAATCAGCAGAATCATGGAGCCCCAGACTACTGAGAGATCTTGCCTCAATAAATGAATAAAATAAACCCAACAAAAACAATGGCCCCTCTCTCTAAACATATGTGAGCAACTTGCAAGGGATGAGCATCTGTAGCCCCTCTTGCCTGGTGTCCCCAACGCTTGACAACCTTGTTTTCTGTTCTCAGTATTTTACTCTTGCAGGGATCCCATACCATGTATACCACCCCACCCAGCAGCCTTCATAAGAGTGGAGTTTGAACCCAGGGCTGTTTGTTTTGAGCATGGTAGACCAGAGCTCTCCTACTGACCATACTCACAGCCCCAAATGTAGCCATCTTTGTTTTAGAGACAGGATTTCACACTATAACCCAGACTATCCTAGATCTCACTGTGTAACCTTGGACTCAGGGCAATGAGTATGTCTGCTTTAGCCTCTAGAATGTTAATTATAGGCATGAACCTCCATGTCTGGTTCCATAGGTAGCCTTCTCAGCTGGCTTTCTTTAGCCTAGTATAATGCTTGAAAGAGTCATGACCAATAACTTCCTTTTTTATTGCTGAGTAGTATGCCATTGTGTAGATATACAGTAGTGCACCCTTAATGAATGGACATTCGTGCAGTTTCCAGTTTTCAACTGTTATGAGAAGGCTGTGTAAACATTTCTGGATCATTTCTCTCTCTCTCTCTCTCTCTCTCTCTCTCTCTCTCTCTCTCTCTCTCTGTGTGTGTGTGTGTGTATGTGTGTGTGTGTGTGTGTTTAATTATCTTTGGTGAATTTCTATGAATAAGATTGAAGAAACTTATAGTAAGAGGAATTCTATATTTATAAGGAACTACCAAACTTTTTCCCCTAACAGTTGAGTTATTTTGTACCACTTTTCTTCCTTGGGCTAAATATACAGAAAATCCCATTTGATAAAATGAAGTACAAATTCAAGAGGAAATTCAAGGGTGTGTTTCTGTGTTAAAACACAGCCAGTGGGGTGGCTCGGAGGGCCAAAGGTGCTGCACAAGTGTGACAGACTGAGTTTCATCCTTAGAATGCACAGCGGGAGGAGACAGCTGAGTCCCAAAAGGATATCTGGGGTAGGATGGGAAGAGAGAGAGGAGAGGATGAGAGAGGAGGAAGAGAGAAAGGGAGGGAGATAGAGAGAAAGAGGAAAAAGAAGGAGGAAGAGGAGGAGAAGAAGCTGTCACTCTGGGGGGGGGGGTAGATGTCATATGCCTTCAATAATCCCAACAAACATCTGGCAGTTTAAAGCTAGCCTGGTCTACACAGAGAGTTCTAGGACAGCTAGGGCTACATAATACAGAAGAGAGGAGGAAGGGAGAGTGGAGAAGGCGTAGGTAAAACAATGCAGTGAGCAGCTGTAACAAACCAGGGTCAAGGGTAGTTCACTGATAGAGCAATTGCCTAGCACTTTCAAGACTAGGCACCCACCCACACCCACCTGCCCCTCACACATAGGAACCCACGACCCAGTCTGAAACGCATGTCTTTGTCCCATTTTTAAGTCAGAAGTACTTGTTTTCTCATCTCCCTGTATTAGTCATCTTTTTTTTTTTTTTTTTTTTTCAAGCCAAGCAAAATGCGCACGAGACAGCAGTGGCCCGAGGGTGGAAATGAAGAAGTTAGGTGAGCTGCTGCCTGGTTGGCAGGGCTTCCTTTTAAAGTGTCCTCCGAGTTTCCGATTCCTTCTGGGTCCATTTTCTCCAAAGCCCCTGGGTGACCCAGCACAAAGGTGAACGTGAAACAAAGCACCCACATCTGAGAACTGGATTCCAAACATCTGCTTCCAAAAGTGACGGTGACACAATGGGGTCAAGTGGAGCTCTAGGAAAATAGCTGGTGGCAATAGTTCAAAGGCGGGGTGCACATCTCTGTGGTCATTGCCACACACCATAGACCTGTGTTAGTCTTCCCATTAGTCCTTAAGGCAGGCCCATTGCTAACTCAGTTTCCTTCCTTTCTTTGTCCCTTTGATTTTATTGTCCATCAGGATCCCACATAGCCCAGGTTAGCCTTAAAATCACTATGTAGCTGAGGCTGGGCTTATGAGCAAATGCCACCATGCCAGGCCTTAATTCTCCATGTGTGTAGAATGAAAATTCTTATGTTGGAACTTAATTGCTATGTTGGGGCCACCTTGTCTCTGCTCTCCAGGGACTACAAGGTTAGTCTGTCTGGTCCATCCTCTGTGAGATTTCACTGGAGCCTCACAAGCAAGAACTGACAGTTGTGAATGCTCTGGGTTATCTAGAGAAAGAAACATACATGAATAAGTGGTGTCTCCCAACAACCCCAGTTTATTAAACAGCACCAGCACCCTCCCAGGCTTACCACGTTTGATATCTAGCAACATATCAGTTGTTTCTTTCTGTCCCCCAGCCCTCCCTCACATCTGACTCATTCTTGAGACCCATAGATTGCACAACCAGGCAGTTTTCACCATCTCCAAGCAACCGCGCTCCCCACTCCCCCAGCCCTGCTCTTTGGGGTCTCTGTGGTTTTGTTTCTTTCCAGTGCTGGAGGGTTGGAATGCCAAAGGTCCTTTGCATGTTCGACATGCACTTACTCCCTTCTCTAGCCTGGGCCGTGGTAATCTTGACCGGCCAGTTTCCTCACTTCCTGCCAGGCTCCTTCTACTCCATCCCTGACAGTCCTGCTGTGATCTTTTCAGAGCATAGAAAGAGCTCAGCTCCACACTGCTTCATGATTTGCATCAACTCCGAACTTCTCAAGAATATTCTCTGAACCAAAGCCCCACAACAACCAACCACACAGACCTTGAGTTTGTGTCTTCAACACACCCAACTTGCATGGGGACTTTGCACAGAGGTCTCTGATGCAGAGGATGGTTTTTCACAACTAGACTCAGATGTCAAATTCCTCAGGAGACTCTGTGTGACCCCTCCATGTCTCTCCTTTGTCTTCCAATCACAATTGAATCTATTCACCTGGGTTTGCTTTCTTCCTCTCACCTGTCTGTAGCGTTTTCTCCCCTTTTGTCCCCTCCTTCCTTCCTCCTCCTCTTCTTTCTCTTCTCCCCTCTCACCCTCTTTTCTCCTTCCTTTCCTCTTTCCTTCTAGATGACTTACAGAATGATACCTCTGTGTTTAGTTACTTCTATACCCCACAGTGCCTTCACATAGTAGGTGGTCCATAATTTGATTGACTAGAGCAGTGCTGCTGCTGACAGCCTACCACACTGAAAAGGATGCCTGTCAACCAGTCTCCAGTTCAGTCTGACCAGGAGCAAGAACATGGAGCCTCACCAAGCTGGGACTGTGGGACCCGCGCCATTTCTTGGGTCCTGAAGTACTCACCTTTCATTCATTCTGTTTGTTTTTGAGGCAGAGTATGTGGCCTGGCCCCTGAACTCTATGCAGATCTAACAGAACTCAAATTCACAGAGCTCTGCCTCCTGAATGCTAGAACTAAAGGTGCATGTCACCATGTCCAACCTTGGTTTTTAACTTATATTCCCAATACATGCTCTCATCCTAACTGGGCTGGGGAAGGATATAGAGAGGGAGAGTCTTTTTTGTTTGTTTCTCTGTGTAGACCTAGCTGTGCTCAAACTCAGAGGTCAGCCTGCCTCTCTCTGCTGGGATTAAAGGCATCCACCGCTGCGGAGTCCTGCAGTGAAGGAGCCAAATGGTACATTTGGTTCTCTGTCTGAATCAAATAGAATCCAGCATCCTTTCTCTTTCTCTCCAGATGCTTGTGGAAAGCAACTGCTTTCCCAGCTAAGTGGTAGAGCACCTCAGGAGGTCCAGGAGCAAGCCCTTTTGGACTCTGAAATTCTCCAGATTTTATTGCCTGTCACGAATGTACTTACACTGCACAACATCATGTGAGTTATTCTGGGTCATACCAGTCTCTGAGGGAGTCTGGCTTCTCTTGAGCATTTTGTATATCTGTTGCATTGCGTTGTCAGCTAGCAACTTCAGCCTCCTGGGGCTCTTACAGCCATAGGTTCCCTTGAGGGTGTAGGTAACCCATGATGGGTGTCTGGCAGTAAAAGGCTATCGTTTTGCTATTGAGACAGGGTTATTGTCACTGTGAAGCTTAGGCTGACCCAGAACATCTCTGTAGCCCAGGCTACCCTCAAACTCACAAATGTCCTGCTTTTAGTGTCCTGGGAGCCGGGATTATAAACATGAGGCATTGTGCCTGGCTCTGGAGCAAATTATCAAACCTTGACACAGCGACCAAGACTCCCACTGGCTTCCACCTTTTCCGTCCCAGCCACCTTCCAAACCTCTCGGCCTTTCCTGACAAGACTCTGCAGAGCAAATAACTATCCTCCTCCTCATCTTGCGTGCAAAGAAGCTGAACCCCAAAGAAGATGCGAAATGTGTCTATGCTCACAAAGCTGACAGAGGGGGAGATGAGGTTCAGTCGAAGGTCACTGCTCCTGATGTTGGAGCTTTTTTTCAATGGCAGAATGAATATCAGAATCCTTAACTCAGGTTGCCTGATATCCATTAGCTGGCTAATGCTAACTTAGGAAAACAACCCCCAAGATAAAGTGTTATAGAGAAGTGACTCTAATTAGCTGGCCCAGCAGGAATGGTGAGTTTTATTGACTGTAGCTCAGAGCTATTTGGCTCCTAGGCACTCCAGGGTAGGACTGTGGGGTCCCTGCAGGAAGGAATTTTGAAAGATGCTGTGACCATAAAGAACTTCTCTGGGGTCTGCCAGGGAGGACAGTGTCCTCCCAGAGGAAAGAAAATACTGGAGGTCAGAACCAAGGAGGCTGACAAGGGGGTCAAGGGTACTAGAAAGGCCCTGACCCTGAGGGTACAGGATGCTGGGGTCAAAAGGGAAAAGAAATAGATGTTTCACATCAGAGACAAGGAAGAAAGGGTTTCCAGCCCCCTCCCATTTCCCAGAATGCATTTCTAGGCACCCCTGACTGAGGTACTCTTTTATTCTTTGTGGAGCTTTTGAGAAGCCACCACCAGCAATACCAGGCTCAGGACTTTTAACTGAATAGTAAAGAGCACTTTATGTGCAATTGCTATGGAAGTCCCTCGGTTCTTAAACACGTAAGAACTGGGGTGGCTGGGATGGAAAAGATGGACGCCAGTGGGAGTCTTGGTCGCTGTATCAAGGTTAAATAATCTGCCCCAAAGCCAGGCACAGTGCCTCATGTTTATAATCCCGGCTCCCAGGACACTAAAAGCAGGACATTTGTGAGTTTGAGGATAGCCTGGGCTACACAGATGTTCTGGGCCAGCCTAGGCTGCACGGTGAGACCCTGTCTCAATTACAGAATAATAGCCTTTTACTGCCAGACACGCATCATGGGATCCCTTAGGCCTTCCCTTTCCTCCTCTCTAAATCAGACACTCTGGCACCATGGTTCTTCCTGGTTCCTATTAGTAGTTCCATCTGTCATGGTTTCCAATTATTCCCCTGATAATTCTCGTGCTCATTGTCCGGGGCACAGTTTTGTTTTTTTTTTTTTTTTTTTTTTTTTTAATTATCATGTGTTAAGAGCCTGGAACAGGTGTTGGCCATAATGACTCACACCTTTAATCCCAGAAGTCCGGGGGACAGAGGCAGATGAATCCCTTTAAGTTTGAAACCAACCTGATCTCCATAGGGTTCCAGGCTGGCCAGGGTTACATAAGGAGACCCTAGCTCCAAACAAAACAAGAATATGATATTAGAATTATTGAACAAATGTTTGAGTGGCTAGTCCTTTCCTGACTGAACAAGAGTTGGAGTACTGTTCCCTCAAGGGCAATCTTTGTGGCATGCAAATAAACTCCAGTGTGTAAATCATCATTTACTTGCAGGTGAAAATCCAGGCTAGAGTTAACACAAAGAACAGGTACAGAAAGGAAATATGGACCATTCCCTATGAGGTCTTTCTGCCTATGAAGCAGAGAGGGGAATTCTAAGCCGCCCCTTTCAGACAGCGTCAGGACACATCCCTTGCTGGCCTGGAACTTTGTACTTTATGCTGACTTCCCACTCAAAGAGCTCTGCCTACCTCTGCCTTGTAAGTGCTGGGTTTCAAGTTGTGGACCACCGTACCCAGCCTGGACTGCTGTTATGGATAGGAGCCCCAGTCAAGTTGGAACCAGTCTCTCGTCTCCTGCACTTGCCTAGTCAGTGCCAGACTAGAGGCTGCACACAGGGGTTGGGGGCAGGTCATGCTGGGGCTTGCCCCACTTTGCTCTGCCAAGACCTCTGGCTGTCAAGCATAAGCTGGCTTTTTGGCAGGCCATAAGGAAGTGAGCTGAGCTGGAGCAAGCACAGTGTCCCAGTCCCCTTCTGGACAGGTGAAGGAGTTTGATGAGAAGAGCCAACTGGTACTACTTGAAAGAGACCATTATTATCACTGAATACTTGGGGTAGAGGTTGCCCGGCAGATCTCTTAGCAGGTTGAAAGTATCATCCTGATATTTTGTTACTCTTTGGCCTTCCTGTTAGGAGTGTTTCCCCGAGGCCTGGTTGTCCTGGTTCTTCAAAGGAAAACTTTGAAAATAGAGGATCATTCTGTGTTGGATTCAGTGGAAGCCCTTAGCTTACCTAGTCTGTGTGTACCAGTCCATATGAGCATACGTGTATGCAAGTACGGGGTGTGTGTGTGTGTATGTATGTGTGTGTGTTCTTAAACATTGGATCATATCTTCAGCTCTCAGCTTGCCTGGTTTTACTGGGAAGAAACCAGATGAGGGTTACACATTTTTTAAAAAAGTGGTTTTTGGTGGAGTTCAGTGTGACCGAAGTACCCCATCCCATATCATTCCATCCAGATGATCAAAGCCCCTGTAAATAGGTCACCTTATTACTGCAGAGGCTGAGAAAGGATGACCTTGTTAGAGGACTAACTCCAGTTTGCACAGGACTGGACATCCAGGGTGGCGGAAGAGTCTGCACGGTAGATAGGCCAGCAGCCATGCTTTCTCAGCGGTGCCCGGGAATATTTGGGAGCAGGATGACAAGCTGCTTGCTTATCTCTTGCTCCGAACCAGGATCAGATCCACAGGGTGGAAACAACCCCATAGCAGTGGTTTGTCTTTTTAGTCTCCCAACCTCTGTCTGGGACTGGGAGAACTAAGCCGCAGCCTCCCCCTGTAGTTAGGGCTGCAGTATGCACTCTCTGCAGGCCTCTGGTAACCCAGCTCAGAAGGGCTCTGCTTCCTCGCTTGAGATGTATTATTAAACTGTAATCATACTGTGAGTGGAGTCAGCCAAAGCAGTGGCTATTAATAGGGAGGTGAAGAAAGCTGAGTCAGAAGGAAGCTGACTTAGGCTGGTGAACAGAGCTAGGCCACCTTGGCCTACAATCCTTTGCAGGAGGTCAGTGGATGGGACAAACCTGAGCTCATTTCCCTCCTGGGCAATTGTCAGCACTATCTGGATTTCTCAATTTGGGAAACAGAAAACCTGGAGCGGTCCTGAACAAAGAGTCTTTTAGTTGTATCACCCTGGCCCCTGGGGAGTCTCAGAGCCTTGTACACAAACAGCTGGGGTTGCTGTGACTCAGCACCAACGGCTCTCTCCTTGTCATAAGTCGATGGGACTTGGAAAAGGGCTCCACTTCTCTGGCCTCTTGTGGCCAGGCAGCCAGTGCTGACCCAGCCCTTTAGCTGGTCAGCGCTCCCCAGAGGCTGAGATATCTGAGCAGGGTGATTCTGTTTCTGGCTTGGTGACAAGGCTTAGGGATGTGGCTGTTAGAGATAGGTGGGGGTGGAAAGGTTAGGGGCCACTGGGGACCTTAAAGTGTGGGAACAAGATACCCTTTGTGTCTTGTGTAATGTACTGCACTTCCGAGGGTCTTGGTCATGTCAACATTATCAGGCACCTGGAAGCAGGAGAGATCCCTAAACCATGCCCAGAGGATCATGGGAGGCTTGAAGTGGTTTCTAGAGCCGGACTCCTGTTTTCCAGGCCACGTTCAGACCATAGATTGAAGTCTGAGTACTGTCTCCAGGACAATATTCTCACTAGACACAAGTGTTATCAACACCCTCTCCTCTGAGAGGTAAACGGTGCTGACTTAGTGATAGAGATAAAATGGCACCCAGGATGAGAAGCCAGGTCACCGCTGGCAACCTCTGCCATTTGTAAATCTTCCACCCAGACAGCAGACTTGTGGCTACTATGTATTCACCCTCAGGCCATGGATGCAGGTGTGTGTGTGTGTGTGTGTGTGTGTGTATGTGTGTGTGTGTGCTCGAGAGTGCACGTATGTGTAATGAACTCTTCTAAAGAAGTCCAGAAGAAATTCTTTTCATTTGTCAGGTATGTTCCCCAAGCTGGGATACTCTTTTTGGTTCCTGGGTCACTGAAGATCTCTTCTCCTGCTCCCTAAAATGTTGATTCAATAAATATTCACTGGATTCCAACTCTGGGTGACCTGGGGACTCGCAGATTATAGAGCAATATAATATCATTTGGTACCATTTAATACCATTCATTGGTCAGGCTGGGGCTGTTTGCAGGATTTGTATGCATGCTCAGCAAGTGCTCCACCATGAAGCTGTGCCCCAGCCTTCTTTTGCTTGCTTGCTCATTCATTCATTCACTGACCCACTTTTCCTAAGTTGCCTGCCATGGTACTACCTCAGCCTCCCAGTGGCTAATGTTACAGGCCTGCCCCTCAGCTGACTCAGATGGTCTAGTGTGGGTTTTTGGGTTTTTTTTTTTCTGCAGCTTTCTAACACATCTTAATGTAATAAGAATAATCCACTAATTACTGGCACGGTGGTACCAGTCCTGCACTTGGAAGGTGGAGGTAGGAGGATCAGAAGTTCAAGGTCATCTACAGATACATAGTTGAGTTGGAGGTCAGCCTGGGCTACATCAGACACTATCTTAAGCAAACAGATATACACTTGTATCTGCCTCTACCAGGTACCATTATTGTGTGATTAGATGTGTTTTTTAAACTAGATTTATTTATCTCATGTATGTGAATACACTGTCTTCAGACACACTAGAGAGGGCATCAGATCTCATTACAGATGGTTGTGAGCCACCATGTGGTTGCTGGGATTTGAACTCAGGACCTCTGGAAGAGCAGTGCTCTTAATGGCTGAGCCATCTCTCCAGCCCTTAGATGTGTTTGTAAAATAACTATTTTGTCTTTTAATCTGAGTTAAATTCCCAGTACAGGGGCCTGGAGAGATTGCTGAGTGGTTAAGAGCCCTGTCTGCTTTTCTAGAGTACATGAGTTCAATTCCCAGCATCTTCACAATTGACATGGTCACTCACAGCCATTGGTACATCTAGTTCTGGGGAGAGGTGGGATGGGGGGATCTGATGCTCTCTTCTGATCCCAGTGGGTACCAGGCATGCATATGGTACACAGAAAAACATGCAGGCAAACCCTCATATACATAGAAATTATAAAATTAATTAAAAAATTCTCAGCACAGGAGGAAAGACACCCAAAGGTGTCATGTGGGTCAACCTTGGAGTCTGAGATTCCATGACCCTAGGTACAGGCTCCAACCTCTGTCTCTACACAAGGGTTTTCAGTCCACAACTCTCAGATGACACCAGACTTCAATTAAGGGAACATGTCCATCTCTTTATGGCTGATGCCACGCTTGCAAAGAGCCTGAAAGACATGGAAAGCAGCCCCCCCCCATACCCTCTTGTTTTGAAAGGCAAATGGCCTCAGAACAGTACCAGTCAACAAGAGAGTGGAGGCCTCCAGGCCCAGCTGGCTGCCTGCTCTCACTGTGGTCAAAGCTAATTAATTCGCACTGTACCTTGAACTAGGTCAGCCACAGGTCTGTGCTGGGGATGGACCTGGCAGCCAGAGGAGGACATTGCTCTGACTAGTTCTTGGGGTGATCTCCTAGGGAGGGCATACAAAGGGGTATGTTTCACCTCTGTGTGGGATTGTCTCTCTTCTTCCGGAGAAGTGACCATTTTCAGATCTGTGGGTGGAAAAGAAAATCTTCTCTTCCCAAAATAATCTCTTTCTGCAGCTTGAAGCCGGGGGTTTGAAGCTGGACCAGGCGGTTAGCACTATTTTTACCCAACTCACAGTTCGGGGTGTAAACAGCAACTCTGACTGTGTTTTCCTCTTCCCTGGCAGCTGACAACGGGGTCAACCTCTTTGAGGCAGGAGCATCCTGGTATTTTTGCACAGATAAAGATGGGACAGAATTTACCATGGACCAGGTGATGGTTCCTAGACTATGGGGTCAGTGTACAAACACAGAGACATCACCATGGCTTCATTATCTCTGCCATAAACACCAGGCCACATGACTGCCCTGTGCTGAAGCTGATCTGAAGGTGCACAGGCAGGATCACTGAGGGAAAAGGCAGGTCCACAAAGCCCTGAGCACTCAGGCTGTGACCTTCACTCCCTCTTGCAAGCAGTCAAGCACCTTCTCCCAGTAGCTTCACTGTGAGGCTTTTTCTTTTTCCTTTTCTTTCTTTCTTTTTTTTTTTTTTTTTTTTTTGCCTCCCAGCCATGAGATCAGGAGCTGAGAAAAGCAAGCGTTTACTCCAACTGTAGAAGGGCTCTAAAAATCAAAGCCACCTAGTTCTCCAGAGAACGGAGGCCCACAGCTTTCTGTGCCAGTGTCACCCTGAGGCCATAGAGAGGGGACCAGCTCCCTCCACGTCCCAGTTGGCGGAGAGCATAAGGAGCTAACCAAAAATCCTCGTCTGCCGGGGGAGTGGGTGAGAGGCGCGGTCAGCCTCCCAGAGGACACCCTCATGAAATAAATAAACCAGGAAAGGTGAGACTGGCCCTAGCAGAGCTGGCAATCCCTCCTGCTGCTCCTCTAGGTCATGGTTAGGCTGCTGTCTTCCCCTGTAGCCATGTTGGTTACCCAACGCTCTCCCTGGGGCTTTTCCTCTACAATGAGGAAGGCATTATGACTCAGCAGGAGAGCTCACTCTTGTTCAGTATTAACAGTGCAACAACTTTTCTTTTTTCAATTTATTTTGGAATAGTGCTATTGTTATTACCAGTATACCTCAGTGCTAGCTGGAACACTGGAAGCTATCCTCGACCTCCATATCCTTCTGCCTCCAACTCCCAGATGCTGAGAATACGGGTGTGCACCGCCACACTTGGCTACCAGCACCTTCCTGGTACTGCCATGACTTCCAGGTTTCCTGGCTTCCTGGGTTTCTCTATTCGTCTCAAAACCGTATGTGTACTCAGAACTGCACATCTAAGTGAAATGGCTCCAGTTTCAAATTCTTCTGGTAGATGGTTTTGTAGGAGGCATGAAAAAGAATTAGAGGGCCGGTAGGCAGCTGAATAACCCCCCACCCCCAGTCAGCACCTTTGGAGGACGTGGGTTCGATTGCTTCTGGGCAGTTGTTTATTGTAAAACTCACTGCCAATTATTGATAGCTAAAGTGGCATTGGAGAGCTCTGGATGGTACAAATGGGGCAGAAGATGGATGAGAGGGTGGTTTTACCTTTGAGAGTCTGAGAACATACTGTTTCTCTCAACCTGCTGTGCCCTAGATTTCCACTCTTAACCTGGGCTCTCCTAGGACTGGGCACCAGAATCCAAATAGTGATGTCCAGTCCAGTCTAGAGAATGGCAGAAACCAAAGCCAGGGGCTGGAGAGCTGTCTCTGAGTTAAAAGCCTTTGCTGGGGCTGGAGAGATGGCTCAGTGGTTAAGAGCACTGACTGCTTTTCCAGAGGTCTTAAGTTCAAATCCCACCAACCACATGGTGACTCACAACCATCTGTAATGGGATCTCATGCCTTCTGGTGTGTCTGAAGACAGCTACAGTGTACTTATATATAATAAATATATATTTCTTAAAACTTATATAAAGGTGCTATTAAAAGAAAAAGCCTCTACTGCTCTTCAAGAAGTCCAGAGTTTGGCTTCCAGAACCTATGTTAGGGCAGCTCCCAACAGACTGAAACTCCAGTTCTAGGGGATCTTACTCCCTTTTCTGGCCTCCATGGGCACCCCCTTACATATGGCATAGATACACAGAAATATATGCAAATAAAAATGAAGAACAAAACTAGGCATGCGGCATACACCTTTCATTCCAGGGCTCAGAGGCAGAGCCAGCCTGTTCTATGTAACAAGTTCCAGGCCAGCCAGGGATACATAGTATCTCAAAACCAACCCAAAGGGAAAACAGCAACAGCTAAACAAAAGGTAACTGTGTGGGAATGTAACTCTGAGGAGAACCACTGGCCTGTGGTAAACCCCTGAGTTAAATCCCCAGTACTGCAAAAAGACAGGGAGGAGAGGGATGGTAGCTGGGGATGTGGCTCAGTTAGTAGTCTATCTGCCTTGCACGCCTAAGTCTTAGATTTGAGCCCCTAACACAGCAGAAACCACATGCAATAAATAGCACATTCCTGTTATCCCAGCACTCAGGAAGGAGGTGGCCAGGAACTCAAAGTCATCCTTAGCTTCACTGTGAGTCTGAGGCTAGCCTGAACTCCATAAATCCCTGTCTCAAAACAAACAAACAACAACCAGGTAAACCCCTAGCAAACAGGAGCAGGGAAAAGTGCCTATCAGGAAAACCAAAAGCGAGTGTCAGGCAGGCGTGCTGCCAGGGTAACTGTTTGTTCTGAACCTGCTCCTGCTCCAGTGTTGACAACCTAGAAAGTCAAACATGCAGCTGACTGCTGTGCATGAATATCCCAGAACCCAGCTCGACGCACCTTTGGTTCTGCTCTCCCAGTGACTCACATGCACCTCGCTGCTCTGAGATCATCCAGAAAGACATTGACAGTCGGCGTGGGAAGCATGTACTCTCGAGATGCCTTTGATGGGCGTGGTGAGTGGGCACAAGGACTTTTGCCACCTAGTGCCCCTGGTTATGTAATTTTTTTCACGAATTCTAGTTTCTTCTGAATTCTGCTTTAAAAAAAAAATTTTTTTTTTTCCAAACAGTCTTACTATGTAGCCTTGGCTGGCCTGGAACTTAAGAGATCCACCTGCCTCTGCCTCCTGAGAGCTGGAATTAAAATTGTGAACCACTATGCCTAGACTCTCAAAAGTTTTATTTATGTATTTGTGTGTGTGTGTGTGTGTGTGTGTGTATGAGTGCATGTATGTGAGTTTTATGTGTGCATGTGTATATGTATGTATTTGCATATGTGTTCACTCATGACTTCGTGCCAAGGCACATATGTGTGTAAGTCAGAGGAAAACTTGGGAGAGCTGTTACTGTGAGATCTCAGAGAATAAATTCAGATCATTAGGCTTGGCCACAGTGCTCTACCACTGAGCTATATTTCCAACTGTATTTTAAAAATGATTTCTAATCTAAGAGCACTAATTCCTGTGGAAGGTGGGTATTGCCATGGTGTGTGAGCTATTTCTAGAGACAGATCGCTTAGACTAAAATTCCACAGCTTTGAAGAAGATCCATTTTGGCTGAAAGCAAAGCAGAATTATTGACTGAATCTCACATACTATGCAACAGGACAATACATTCTCACTTCTGATTCCCTCCTCTCCTCTACCTTACCCTCCCATTCTCCTTTTCTCTCCTGCTCTTTTTTGAAACAAGGTCTCATGAATTTTGCCCAGGCTGGTCTCTAATTCACTCTGTAGCCCAGATGACTTTAAACTTGCCTCAGGCTCTGGAGTTGTGCATTTTTGTACCAGGCCCTGCCCAGATGACACTTTCTATTTTGTTTCCTTTTCCTTTAGAACAAAGTCTCTTGTAGCCCAGGCTGGCCTTGAACTCACTACATAGCCAAGGATGGTTTTAAAACTTCTGATGCTTTTGACTCAGCTTCCCAAGTAGCTTGGATGACAGATCTGTGTCGCAGAGACGTCCTGGATGATGTTTTCTTCCTTCTGAAAGACCCAATTGGCAGAGCACTCCTGGCTTCTGCCTCCTCACCCCTTCCTGAGGAAGAGGAGTTTGGTGTGACTGATGGGTAGGAAGGAGGAAGCAGACCTCATAGCATCCCTTTCTCCTGTTTTCTGGTCTGCAGGATGAGAAACATGTCTCAACGTAACACAGGATCCTCTCTAAGTGGCCAAGTTGGTTTGATTGAGTCCTGGGAAGCTCAATTTTTTGACAGTATCAGCTATGTTGTCTCATCAGTTTATCTGCACTGAGGATTATTTTGGCTTCTCATTTAACTTAACTACAGACTTCTGATTCCTTCTGAAACTTGCAGGGAAGGGAAGGGGCTGCTATTTTTAGGCCTCCACAAAGACCCCAACAGATTTACTGGGGAACTCCTTGCTAAGTTTGAGAAGCTGGCTTCTAGCTCCTTAGTACTTGTCTAGAGAACGCCAGGCTCCTTAGCTGTCAAGTGAGCAGACAGAATTGGAAGGTGCTTTTCCCAACTGAAACGCATCAACAGTGACGTACCAAATGCCCAGGAATGCGTGGATGATGGAGAGAGAGGCTCTGTGCCATCATACTTTAGAATGTAACTACTATGTATCAATTGCAATGTCTAATGTTGCAAATGAATAAAATGATTCCAAACATTTATTGGCTCATTGGAGACCTGGGAACAATTGGACCCAGAATTCAGACAACACACATTTATTCCTTGGCTCTGCTCTCTCTGGGTTGGATTCATTCTTTAGCCATTCTATGACATAATTCCTCCTCTCTCCTGGCAGCTTGGTGCTTCCCACTCTTTGGCTGCAGCAGATTGTAGATGTACCATTTACCAGGCAGCGAAGAGCCCAAGTCCTAACCAACGCGCTGTACTTCTGAGCTCTACTCTGTATGCCTGCAACAGAAGAGGGTGTTGGGTCCTTGCAGCTGGATGGTTGTGAGCCACCATATGGGTGTTGAGAACTAGACCCAGGTCCTTTGAAAGAACAGCCACCACCATTGCTATTAACCTCTGAGCCACCTCTCCAGCTCTCTTTATTGGTTCTATCACGGCAACAGGAAAAGAAACTAAGGCAGAGTACTAACCATAAAATTGTCTTTATTGCTACTTCATAACTGAAATTTTTGCTACTGTTATGAATCATAATGTAAATATCTGATATGCAGAATGGCCTAAAGTGACCTGTGTGAAAGGGTCATTTGAACCCCATCAGGGTCTCTACCCACAGGTTGAAAACCACTGATCTAATCAGAGTAGAGCTCAGGAGCGTGTCCCCCTTCCCAGTTTCCCCTCCAAAACCTCCTCTCCTCTCCCCGCCTCTATGAGGGTACTTCCCCACTCACCCACTCCTGCCTCATCCCTCTAGCATCTCCCTACACTGGGGCATTGAGCCTCCACAGGACCAAGGGCCTCCTCCTCCATTGATGCCCAACAAGGCCATTCTCTGCTACATATGCAGCTGGAGCCATGGGTCCCTCCATGTGTACTCTTGGTTGGTGGTTTAGTCCCTGGGAGCTCTGGGGGAACCAGTTAGTTGATATTGTTGTTCTTCCTATGGAGGGAAAGGGGACTCTTAAATGGAAAAATGCCTCCATAAGATTGGCCTCTAGGCAAGTACATGAGATACTGTCTTGACTTTTGTTTGATGGGGGAAGGTCCAGGTCACTGTGCGTGGTGCCAGCCCTAGGCGGGTGGTCCTGGGTTCTGTAAGAAAGCAGGCAGAGCAAGTCATGGGGAGCAAGCCGGTAAGCAGCACCCCTCCACGACCTCCAATTTCCTGTCTCTAGGTTGCTGCTCTGACTTCCCTCCATAATGCACTGTAATCTGGAAGTGTAAGATAAACCATTTCCTCCCCAAGTTGCTTTTGGTCATGGCATTTATCATAACAATAAGAGAGTAAGTAACACAATAAGCTGTTTATGGCAGAAGAAAACAAACACAATTAGAATTCTCTAAGTGAACATTCCTGTCAGTAAAACCACACATGGGGATTATCAAGCACACAAACTTTACCCTGCCCATGGGCCTGGTGTTGCACTCTGTGGTTCTAGATACTCAGGAGGCTGAGACAGGAGGATGATAGGTTCAAAGCTTGCTTAGGTTAAAGGCAGCCTAGGCAGTGTAGTGAGACCCTGACTCAAAATAAGAAGTAAAAATAGAGGGCAGGGCTGCAGCTCAATAGCAGGACATTTGTTTAGTATGTGGGAGGCCCTGGTCAGATATCTAACTCCCCTGGCCCTAAAAAGGAGACAGAAAGAAAATAAAACAGAGACATCTTACTCCTCCATGCATCAGTTGTAGGTCTGGGAAGCCAGACATTTGCATTCCAAATTCTGTGCATGTGTTATTCAAAGCAGCCCCTCTGGACACTCTTGAGGTTAATAGACTTGCTTCGTTTTGTTTTGTGTGTGTGTGTGTGTGTGTGTGTGTGTGTGTGTGTGTGTGTGTGTGTGTTCCCATGTCCATTTGAAGACCACAGGACAACCTTGGATGTCATCCTAAGAAACTCTCTTTTTTTTTTAAAGACTGGTTTCTCTGTGTAGCCCTGGCTGTCCTGGAACTCACTCTGTAGACCAGGCTGGTTTCAACCTCAGAGCCTGCTTTCGTCTCTTGAGTGCTGGGATTAAAGGCCTGCACCACCTCCTCCCTTTTCTTCCCACCTCCTTTGAAACACAGACCTGTACCACCTTTTAAGCTACATTGGGCTTCCAAGTATGCAGCACCACACTCAACATTTTTACATGGATTCTGGGGACTAGGCTCAGGACCAGGTGCTTGCAAAATAAGCTGTTTGCTGAGTAAAGGATCTCTCCATCCCTAGACATTGCATCTTGATCTGGTCCCTTGGGAGTTGTCCTTGGGTTAGATTCTCCTGTTCTATGATCCTTCCCTCCCTACCTTCCCTCTGCTTAAACAAATACACAATATTAAATATTATACACTATACATATTACACACACACACACACACACTGGCTACGGTGACAAGCACCTTTAATTACAATGTCTCTTTAAGTTTGAAGCCAGCCTAGTCTATATAGAGAGTTCCAGGCCAGTCGAGACTATATAGAGAAAACTGGTTTCAAAGTCTTTTGGTTTGGGGAGAGGGAGGACTTGTGACACCAAGTCACCTGTAGAGCAGGCTAGCCTCCAATCTACTGTGAACTTGAACATGATCTTGGTCTTCTGTCCCTCTGTCCTACTCCATCTGAGTGAATCACCATGCTGGATCTATGCGGCAGACCCAGGGCCATGTGCATGTTCGGCAAACAGTCTACCAACTATTCTACATCTTCAGTCTTCTGGGATTGTGAAATAAGTTCTCGTGTAGCCCAGGCTAGCCTCAAACTTGTTCTGTAACCAAGGATCATCTTAACCTGGAAATCTTCCTTCCTCTCCCTCCTAAGTGCAGAGGTATGTGCCAGCATGTCCAACTTTCTTCTGTTTTTTTTTTTTTTTTTTTTTTTTTTTTTTAAATAGGAAGTTAATGTGTGCCCTAGAGAGGCTGGGACAATCACTGAGAGGTGATGTCCATAAAGAAAAATGTGCAAGTCACCTCACTTAGGCCATCTATTAGCAAGGGTTGTTATTTCTATCAGGTTTAAGGACATAGAGTTTGTGGTTTTAAAGGCTAACCATTAACCACACTAGGGCAGATCAGCACTATATGAGCTATGAGCCATGAAGATACACTGGCCCTCAGTGTTCTAAGTTCAGAAGATCTGTGAACAAGATATAACTCCAGTGAACTGAACCTCCAGGGTGCAGCCAAATGCAGAGTAGAGAGTGTGCTTGCTAATCACCACTGCTGGTCCACAGAAACTGTGAGAACACTGCAAACAACTCAAACTGTCCACAGATACCTGCAAAATCCTTTATTTCTCCAGAGGTGCACCTGCCTCTGCCTCTGGCTAACCAGTGCTGGTCAATAAACAGCAGGGATCTGGGGGAATATAGTTTAGTGATAAGACATCTTCTCAATTTATGAAAAACTTGAGTTTGGCACAAAACTATCTCCATCCTCCCCTTAAAGAAAAAAGGTACAATGAGAGACAAGCCATCTGTTTATAAAGAGATCACATAGCCCGGGCTAATCTCAAGCTTGCTGTGTATCTGATTGAGGATGTCCTTGAATTTAGGATTCTTCTGACCTCAACCTTTGGGCCCTGGGATCTTCAGGCTCTCCCAGGGGGACTTTGATTCTCCTGCCACATCTCCATCAGACCCCTGAACCATACAGACAGGAGCATGTTGTCTTCTGAGAGCTGACTCAGACAGTTGCAGACACCCACAGCCAAACAGTGGATGAAGCTTGGCGGCTCTTATGGAAGAATAGGAGGAAGGATTGTGGGCCTCAAAGGGGATAGCAACTGCACAGGAAGACCAACAGAGTCAACCAACCCGGTCCCTTGAGGCTCTCAGAGTCTGTACCACCGACTAAAGACTGTACAGTGGCTGGACCTAGGCCTCCCCACACATTTGTAACAGATGTACTATTTGTGGGTCCCAAACAACTGGAATGGGGCTATCCCAAAAGCTGTTGCCTGTACATGGGGTATGTTCTTCTAACTGGGCTGCCTCATGGGAGAGGATGTGCCTAGCCTTGTAGAGACTTGAAGTCCCAGGGTTGGGGGGAGGTGATACCCAGAATGGCCCCCATACACTCAGAGAAGTAGAGGAGGGATGTGGGAAGGATTGTGGGAGGGGTGACTCAAAAGGGGGCAGTGAGCAGGATGCAAAGTAAATAAGTAAAAAAAAAAATAAAACAAACCCTACATGCAAGCTGGATGCACAGACTTTATGTAACACCAGGAGGAGGCTAAGGGTGTTCCTCTGAAGTTTGTGTCTACTCCAGATACATAGTATCAGCTAGGCAAGCCAGGACTCCAGGAATAGCAAAGGTAGAACGGGTTTAATTTCTAGAGAGGAGGAGCTGTGCTTGAGAGCTGACCTTCAACTTAGCCTTAGGCAAGTAGGATAGCTCAAGAGAGTCCAGTCAGCCCTCTGGACAATGGACTATCTAATTAGATAACTAAACTATCCAGTAGCCTATCTGTACATTTCTGTTGCTTTTATACTGACTTGTATCAGAGTTGATGATTTACTTACTTACTTATTTGGTCATCCACTCCCTGACTCAAGATAGAAGGCTCACTTGACCTGAAGTCATGCACAAGGCCATGAACAGTGCAGAGTGAGTGAGCTTTTATATGCTAGGAACTCAGACCAAAGAGAGAGGAGGTATTGTATAATTCCTATAGAACGACGATGCTCTAACAGAGACATGGCCAGAGAGCTCAAAGAGGAAGTATTCCTTAAGACAGTGACCTGGAAGAAGGCTCTAGAACTGAATTTGCAGGGAAAGTGGAAAGCCCCTGAAAGAGAAGCCGATTTGTGTGTGAAGGTTGTGGTAAGGTACCAAAGTATGCAAGGCTCTGGGGTGTGCCGGAAGAGGGACCTGTAAAGGTAAGTGGGTTTTAAGACATGTGGAATGCTATTTCACTAACCCAGAGGACAGATGGTGGGGTCTTCAACAACTGAAACTGAAAAAGAACTGGACAGGTTCAAGAACAGAGGGGTCCAATCAGCAAGAAAGCCACTGTGTGGTCAAGAGTTAGTAATGCAAGAGCTAGCCGTAATGGCCCCTGCCAGTCATCCCAGGACTGGAAAGGCTGAGGCAGGAGGATTATGTGAGTTCAAGGCCAGTCTGGGCTGCATAGTTTTAAAAAAGGAAAAGATTTGGGAAATACCTGTGCAGCAGAGAAAATGGGAGTTTGAACTCTATTCTATGGCAATAGATTTGATAGGCTGTTTACAGCATCCACATAGCATCCGGTGGACATGCCTCATTTGTAGTTAATAAATTCTTCCTTATGGAGTTAGACAGAGCTCAGTAGTTATAAATGCATACTCCTCTTAGCAAGGACCAGAATTCTGTTCCCAGCATCTGTACAAGGCAGTTTATAACCAGCTGTAACCCCAGCTCCAGGGCATCTGGTGCCATCTTCAGGCCTCTGAAGGCACTGCATGAGAATGCATATTCCTTCCCCCAATTAATTATACACCTAATTAGCTGTTAAATGTAAAAACATTGTTTTGTGTAAGAGATGAGGGTGTTTGGTGAATGGGATATGAAAGAACAACTGTCAATTTAACCTATGAATAAACTACCATTATTATAAAAAAAATAAATAAATAATTTCTTTTTGTTCTGGTCCTAATGTAGCTGCCCTGAAACATGTTACATAGACCAGGGTGTCCTGGAACTCACAGAGGTCTGGTTACCTCTGTCTTACAAGTGCTGGGATTAAAGGTGTTTACTGCTATACTAGGCCAAAACATTTTAAAAATACTGGCTTTAGAGTTAAAGATGGAAGCTAAAGCTCCGTCTGGGGATGGGTAGGTGCCACATCTATGTACACACGGTGCAGACCAGGCAGAGTTGAGGAGTCAGCTCTAGAAGAGGCCCTAGAGGGGGTTGGAGAGATCTCTAGCACAATGGCCTGGTCAAGGCCAGAGGCTGGCAGAGGTGGGGGTTGGTGAAGGGAGTAAAGAGGATTCTAGAGAAGAGCACGGAGAGCCAGGAGATAGTTGGAAGTCACAGCAAGCAAGAAGAAACAGTCATTAGGTCAGAGCTGCTGAGAGAGAATTCCTGAACAGAATTTGTGACATCTCTCCATGAAAGAAAGAAGTTAGCGCGTAGATGGTTGCCTAGCATGCATCCCTGGGGTCTAACCAAAGTGCTGCATAAGCTGGACTCGATGGCATTCCCATAATCCTCAGAAACTCAGAAGGTGCAGGCAGGGGAACTCTCCCTAGAGAGTTCTAGGCTAGCTTGGGCTAAAGAAATCCAGTCCAAAAGAAAGGGGATTGGGGTGTGTGTGTGTGTGTGTGTGTGTGTGTGTGTGTGTGTGTGTGTGTAAATGTGTGTGCTAATCTTCAAATTCTATTAAAAACCTGGTGCCACCACCCTGTGTATTTCTTTGCACGTAGTCTTCAGGAGGACGTACATATTAAATACTATGGAGTGTGGATACTGTGCAAATGTAGTTTGTTGGAATTGGAGCGCTTAATAGAAGTTGCTGGGACACAGAAATTGATGTAATTTGCTTGACATTTAGAAAAGTCATTCTGAGGCCACCTTCATAGTGTTCTAGATACTAAGCAGCCTTCAAATGTCACGCAGCATTCAGACCCTTTGCATTTGCTCATCCTTTCAACATTGTCTGAGCATCTGAAACAGCCTAGAGAATTCCAGGGACAAAAGGGGCCATCTCATCTCTCAAGGAGCTCATTGTCCAGCGGATCTAAACAGGGACTGTCAATGAGGTAAGAGCAGCCTCCAGCAGAAGATGGAAGATGGCCCAGCGCAGAAGCAGGAAGCATGGTTGCTAGCATGATTAGAAATCTTTCCAGATGAGGTAGGGGTTGGTGGTGCATGCCTATAATATCAGAACTTGGGAGGAGAAGTCAGGAGTTCAAGGTTGCCCACTATGTAGCAAGTTTGAGGGGGGTGGGTAATATACTGGAGACCTGCAGTGGGCTGGCCTAATGCTACTTATATTTTAATGCTAATATTGGGCTCCCAAGAAGACACTGAGTGAACCCCAGGTTATTTCTGATTGGTAAATAAAGATGACAACAGCCAATAGCTGGGCAGAAGGCACATGGGTGGGGTTTAGGTTTTGCACATCACAAGTGTGAAGTCAGAGGACAACTTGGGATGGGACATGTTTCTCCTACCACATGGGTTCCAGGGACCTATTTTTGGACTTGGTGGCAGCACCTTCACCCACTGAGCCATCTAACTGTGCTACTTCTTTGCTGTTTATACATATATTTTTTTTAATTTTATGGGGCTGGAGAGATGGCTCAGGGGTTAAGAGTACTTGCTGCTCTTCCAAAGGATGCAGGTTCGATTCCCAGCCCCTTCATGGAGGCTCACCACCATCTGTAACTCCATTTCCAAAGGATCTAAAGCCCTCTCTGGTCTCCATGAACACTGCATGCATGTAATTCACAGACACACATACAGGTAAAATACTCATACATATAAAATAAAATAAAGATTAAATTGTGTACAAACTTTTCCATCTTTTCTTCCTCTCTTACTTCATTCTGACCTTTGTTTCTTTCTGTTTGCATTTTCAAATCATAGCCGATCTGGTTTATACCTGGTGAGGATAAAGGCGGGGTTTTATTTATGGTTTGTTCATGCTTTGGTGTGGAGAAAAGTTAAGCATTGCAGATCCCAGACATCTGGTTCCCACCCACGATGGGGACAGACCCTGAGCCTTGGGCATGCTAGCAAGGCAAGGGCTCTACTGCTCGTAATGTAGCTTAGGCTGGCCTGAAACTTGGCATTCCCAAGTACTAAGAATACAGGTGTGAGCCCTCACGCCAGCTTGCAACCTGAACTTTGGTGACAATAAGAGACAAAGCAGGAGGATTCCAGAAAGAATTCATATCACCCCAGGTCCTCCTCTCACCCCAAGCCGCCTGTGTTCTGATTTTAAAGGGAGCTGGGATCCCACAAGGGGTGAACAGGGATCTTATTTGCAGAGAGAGGTCTAGACACATTACTAACAATGGGGCCCCTGCATCAGCAGACTCAGCCTCATCCAGGAACTGGCTGTGCAAACAGAAATCTCCAGCCCCTCCCTCAGTCTCCCACATCGGTGTCTGTGTTTTTAAGATATGTCAGTGTGACACTCGTGCACACTGGGCTGGAAAAGCTCTGATCTACAAGATAGGAAAACTGCCTGGCTGGTAAACTTTGTCTCAGTATTGCAACCTGCACGTTGTTCTGTGTGGCTGATTGACATATGCTCCCTTTGTCAGCCTCTAAGGGCACACATTCATGACCCAAAGCAAACTCTACTTTTTTTTTTTTTTTTTTCAATTAGTATGGGGGATTGGATCCAAGGCTATCTTCATGCCAGGCAAGCACTCTATCACTTAGTGACATCCCCAACCCCTTTTAGATATTTTTATTTTGAGACTGGGTCTCACTAAGTTGCCCAGGCTAGACTTGAACTCACTCTGTAGCCCAAGTGGGTCTTGAACTTATGACCCTTCTTACCCTCGCCTCACAGAGTAGCTAGGATTGCAACAGGCCTGTGCTGCCACCTTCCTACCTATCTTTGATTGCTTTTTTGTTTTGTTTGCTTTTTGAGACAGACCCTGGGTCATTATACTTACTTTTAAGTTATGTCTTTTATGGGGGCCAGAGGAGAAAAGGTGTTAGATTCCTGAAGCTTGATTTACGAGCGGTTGTGACTAGCCTGAAGTGGGTGCTGGAATCCAAACTCGGGTCTCCTGGAGGAGCAATGGATGCTCTCAATCCTTCAGCCATCTGCAGCAGCAGCAGCACTGCTGGGTCTGGTTTTAGCAGGATCTACCCACAATTGAGACCACCCTCTAGCTCACTGTGTAACGTAACTTTAATTTTTTTCAAACCTTATTTTTAATGATGGTTCTTAAATGCTGATAGCCCACTACCCACCAAAGGTAGCGGAAAAGAAAGGATACAGGGGAAGTGAGCTTGTTTAGAAAGGTTCTTTGGAGCAACTCCCATCTGTGCTGTCTGGAAATCGGCAGTTTGGTTTGCTGGTTGGTTGGCAGCGGCAGCTGGATCCACATGGAAACACCTCACGGATACAGCAGCATCCAATTTGGTAGAGTCGGGTTAGCACCAGCGGTGACGTGACCTGTCAGAGACAGCCAGGCCTCAGCCTTGGCTCCAGTCAGCAGGAGGACCAACAGGAACACCAGGAGAAGTTCTCCGCTGTGCGTTTCTCAGGGAAGTGAAGATCAGTGAAGACAGAGATCCACCACAAGTGTTGCACAGCTGTACCAGCAAGCCAAGCTCTGTCTCCCTCACTCCAGCGAACCCTACACCCTCCAAACGTCACGTGTTCCTTGCCTCAGCACATGCATCCAATCAGCCCGAATCTTCGGAAGTGGCAACAAACCACAGAACACCACCAGACCTTCTTTTGGTGCATTTCTCTATGGCAGACCATCCTCTCTCCTGTGTCTGCTTCAGCCAAACAACTCATTTCTTCACCAGTTGGCCTTAGCCTTTCACACCTGTGTCCACTTTAATGAAATGTTCCTTCGGGTGTTTGCCCCAGCAAAACAAAACTCCATCCAACCGACTTTCCAAAAGAAGCCGTAAGTCCCCACTTCAGCATAGTCAAAGTTTCCTTGAATCCCTGATACTCTTGCCTCTACCTCTTGAGTGCTGTGGTTATGAACTTGCAGCACCATGCCTACCTCCAGAGAGCTGTCATCGGCCTCAACTGCAATACAGTTTCTCAGTGACTGCCCGTCAGCAAGCCCTGTCCACAAGTGTACATTAAGTCTCTCTGAACTGGACGACTCCAGGTATCACGAAACTCTGTGACACTTGTCTTTTGTTTTGTTTTGAGACAGGGTTTCTCTGTGTAGTTCTGGCTGTCCTGGAACTCACTCTGTAGTGCAGGCTAACCTTGAACTCAGAGATCCGCCTGCCTCTGCCTCCCCAGGTGCTGGCCTTATAGGTATGCACCACCTAGCAGCACCTGCCTTCTTATAGGTAGTTTATTTTACTCATGTAGTTTGTTTTATGAGTTGATTTTCCTCCTTGTGTATGTGTTGTGGCATTTTTTTTTCTTTCCTTGCATTCATTTCTTCTCATTCATGTAGCAGAACCTCTCTCCTTTCTAAAGTTGAGTGACAGTCTACAGCCTGCACCCAGTGTACGTTTGAGTTTGCTTCTGCCTTGTGCCCACTGTGGATAATGCTGCTGCTGTACAGGGGAGAAAAAGACTCCCAACCCACCTTCTGCTCTTGAGACAGAGTCCTAATATGTTGTTCAGCACAGTCTAAGAAATTCACGGGTCAAAGGAATCCTACCACTAGGATCTCCTGAGTGGTCGGTTCCCCTACAGGGATACAGTACCAAACCCAGCTGAAGAATCACTTGGGGTTAGGGGTGAGACAGGGGCTCCCTCTGTTAGCCCAGGATGGCTTTGAACTCACAGCTGTCAACTGTCCTGCCCCAGCCTCTTGAGCACTGTGGTGATTGACCTGTGTCACAATTCTGAGTTCCTTAAGAACAACTGTTTGCTGGGCATGGTAGCTCACACGTGAAACCCCAGCACTCAGGAGGTGGAGGATGGGAGGCCAAGAGTTCTAGGCCAGCCTGAGCTACATACTGAGACCTTGTCTCAGGAGAGAAAGAGAAAGCCTCCTCTTAGAACCAGCATTCTTGACAGACATGTAGACTCCTCCCAGTTATACACATCATGATCTAGAATGCCGAATAAACACGGAGTCCCAGATAGGGGATGCTCATCTCAGATTTTTCTTTAATCTATCAAGTCTCTAGATGACTCTCATTGAGAAAAAAAAAATTGAATTTTCTGTTGTTGAGAGCAAACTGCCTTTTTCATCTAGTGGCTTTTTCCTAAAGGAGGGGCTTCAGACCCAGAACTGGAGCCAAAACATTCATTTGTGAAGACCAAGAATTGATGTGCTGACACCCCTCTCTTCCCCTGATGCTATGCCTAATCCACCCAAATGATCTCTGTGAATATAGGAGCCTTTTACCCCCACAGTGTGCTGGGAAGCTGGTGGCGTGTTGGCAGTTTGCTGATAGGCTCCGAGAGAGAGGCACAGTTGGCTGCCCTGGACCAGTGAGGCCCGCCTCCCTGCCAGTGTTGCTGGGCAGAAACATGTGTAGCCCCAAAGCCCAGGGCAGACAGAGCCCAGCAGTCTTCAAGCTTGCCCCACCCTGATTTCATCCATTTCGCAGAAGGGCAGGGCTCATCCAAAGGGAGGGGCAGCTGAGTGTGTGTGTGACCCATTCCAAAACCTTAAGGGGGCTGGGGAGAGCTGTCAGGAAAGTGCGTGTTGTGCAGGTTTGAGCCCCCGAGTTAGGCTCTCGCAATGCCCGTATGCAACCAGTGCCTGTAATCACAGAGCTAGGAGGTGGGGGCAGAAGAGGAGAATCCCTGCAGCTTGCTGTGGCTTGCTGCAGCTTGCTGGCCAGTCTAACCAAATCAGCAAGAGACCTTGTCTTAGAAAACAGAGTGTTTGAAGAAGACATCTATCCATCTAACAGTAATGCCTGGCCACCATACGAATGTCCACACATATGGACTTCATTCATTATGGGGAGATGGGGAAAAATCTATCTATCTATCTATCTATCTATCTATCTATCTATCTATCTATCTATATCTTATATAATGGTATTATCTTCCACAAATATTGATAATTGATAGCATTCTCTGAACCCTGGCTTCTGGCATATCCTCTTGCATTCTTTCCCTTAGACATCCAGTGGGACACTCTGGTTCCAGTGCTTCCTCTTTCTCTTCCCCCACCTCCCTCCCTCCCTCCCTCTCTCTCTTCCTACCCTCCTTCCTCTTCCTTCCTTCCTTCCTTTCCTTCCTTTTTCTTTTTGAGAAGGGGCTCTCCAAGCAGCCTTGGCTGTCTTTGAACTCACTTAGACCAGGCTGGCTTTGAACTCAGAGATCCAATTACAGTGTTGGGATTAAAGGCTTAGGCACCAACACTGGCCGCTGGTACTCTGCATTTCTCCCCTACTATTTCACTGCTAGGACAACTCTAGGTTGTCAGATTTTCTTGTGAAGAGAAGGTAGCAATCACACCAGCTCATTTGGAAAGCAGACACTAAAACTCTGAATTTTACCTTTCATGGAATTGCTTTCATTTTGGGAAAAAAAAAAATCTAGACCAAAGATAGGGAAACAGGACCAACATAACCATTAAGGCCTGGTCCTCAAGGATGATCACTTCTGGGCTAACCATTTATGGGATCTGATAAAGGGCTTTTACAGAGATTTGCACCCTCTCCTCAAGAGGCCCCCATCAATTTGGAAGTATGCATACAGAAGGAGCTTCAGTTTACCATGCTCCCAGAAGAAATCATAGAGGAACTGTGAGCCAAGGCGGGAAGGGGCCAGGACCTGCCTGGATGGAGCTAAAGACACAGCAGTTTGTACCCGGGAGTACACATTTGATGGATATCCAGGAGACCCAGTGTCTAGCCAGAAGCTTTGGCTCCATGGGTAGGTTTATGAGCAGGCAGCAGGTGACAGCAAGGGCTCAGAAAAGCCTAGGAACATGCATGAAATATTAGCACATTTGTAGGCAATTGCCTGGAATTTACAACTTGCCACCTCCAAGACTGATTCCACTCTGTCCACTTGGAATGAGTGCCCTCCCTCCCCTGCCCTTCCTCCCCTGCCCTTCCTCCCCTGCTCGTTCCATGCCCCTTGGCATGTGCTATGGGCTTAGTCTAGGGCTCCCGTAGCTAGGACCATTCTTCTTTTCTTAAATCCTGGAAATGGAAACTGAGGCCTCATGAATGAACAAGAGGGAAGCCATACCTTGACCCTCCATTAGAAAGAGAACAAAAAGCAACAGATGGGGGAGGCTTTATGTATTCTTCGAGCTGCAGCCCACAGCGTTAACATCTTGAATAGCTACAGTACATCGACGAAGCAGGAAGTTGGTTTTGGAATGATTGATTCCCCAGCCTGACCACCATATCTTTTTCTTATCTTCTTTTTTTTTCTGAACCTTCTGCTCTGAGACAGGGTCTTGCTACGTTGCCCAGGCTGAATGAGCTTGCATTTAGCACAGGCAGCTCTTGAACTTGAGATCTTTTTGCCTCAGCCTCTCGAGCATCTGTGACCACAGGACTATGATACCAGGCTTGTTTTATCATCTTTTGTATACACCTAGTAGGGCGGCCTCCTTGTCATTAGTGATCTGTCTCTATCTCTTTGTCCCTCTCTGTCTCTGTTTCTCTGTAGTATTTTTAAAGACAATTCTCACTATGCAGTTCATGCTGAACTTGTAGCTGTTACAATCGCCACACACACTGGAGTATAGGAGCTACCACATCAGGCTTCAATGATGTATTCTTTACCTTTTTTAAAATGTTTTTTTAAAGATTTATTTATTTTATGTATGTATATGAGCACACTGTAGCTGTCTTCAGACACACCAGAATAAGGCATCGGATCTCATTGTATAGATGTGGCCACATGTTGGGAATTGAACTCAGGACCTCTGGAAGAGCAGTCAGTGCTCTTAACCACTGAGCCATCTCTTCAGCCCTCCTTTTTTCTTTTTAAATTAAAAAAAATTACACTTTAGGTCATGATGGTGTATGGCCTTTAATGTTTTAATTAATCCCTTTAATCTTAGCACTCTGGAGACAGAGGCAGGAGAATTTTTGTGAGTTTGAGTGGTCAGCCTACCTAGTCTACATAGTGAGTTCCAGGCCAGCTAGAGCTTCATAGTGAGACCCTGTCTCAAAAAGTGTGTGTGGGGGGGTATGTGCCTATGAAGTCTGAGGACAACCCAGTAGCCCAAAGTAGTAATCTTTTTTTTTTTTTTTTTTTTTTTTTTTTTTTTGTGGAAAAGGTCACATGTAGCCCAGATTGTTCAAGCCAAGGATAGGCTTGAACTCCCGATCCTCTTGTCTGCTTGCACCTCATAAGGTCTTGTTATATCCAGTGCCCTGCTTTAGTACAAACCAGTAAGAACTTTGTTTCACTTTTTGGAGATAAACTCTTGCTTATAACCTAGGTTTCCTTGAAAGCCTCTATGTAGCCCAGGCTGGTTCTCAAACTCATTACCCCCCTGCCTCAGCCTCCCAAGTCCTGGGATTACAAGTGTGTACCACCATGCTGAGGGTCCAACTAGGTCTGCTCAGCATAGAGGCTCCCTTTCTTTGAGGCCAGGAAATGCCTGCATAATGTGGTTTCAAGTGGCCATTGAGGGGGAGCTGATGCTGCTTCTTGGGACTTAATAGTCTCAGACTCTGCCTGCCAGGAGTTCCTGAACTTGCTTTTCTTTTTCTTTTTATTTTTTTTAAAACCAGCAAGCTTTGAATTGGTAGTTGTTTTCTAGGAAAATTTCCCTTCTGAGGCCAGAGCCTTCAAGCCAAAGCTACCTTATACTAAGGTCTTTCTCTGCTTTGATCATTGACCTGTTCCTTGAATTAGCTGCAGCCTGAGAACATGGTTTTGCTATGGGGCAGTTGCTTGAGCCTGTGTTTAAACTCTAGGAATACGTTTGGTTTTACTAATGTAACTTGAGAGAACTGGTGAGTTATTTTGGGTGTACATGGACCGGCCCTGTAATGCTAGGCCACTCTTGATAAGAGCCACAATTGTACTAGCTAGTTCCCTAAAAAGGCTTGCATTCCATCCAGCACGGAGTGCTGAGATTGCAGACTCCTGCTATCTGGACTAGAGGCTCTCACTTTTCTCCCAAGTGGATTAGGTAGCTGAAGACAGAAAGAAAGCTTGTTTTTCTTTACCCGTGTCCCATAAGCCCCTGCTCTACCATGTGCAAAGATTCTCCACAGGTTTCACTCTAGAAACTAGGAAAAATCAAATTATCCAACCCCCAACTCCTGAGATAGGGTTTCATGTAGCCCAGGCTGGCCTTGAACTTGCTCTATATATAGTCAACAATGCTCTTTTTTTTTTCCTTTAAAGATTTATTAATAAACATGAGCACACTGTCACTGTTTTCAGACACATCAGAAAAGGGCATTAGATCTCATTACAGATGGTTATAGCCACCATGTGGTTGCTGGGAATTGAACTCAGGACCTCTGGAAGAGCAGTCAGTGCTCTTAACTGCTGAGCCATCTCTCCAACCCCAACAGTAGTCTTATAATTTCTACATAGATGAGGCTAGCCTTGAACTTCAGTCCTCCTACCTCCACCTCCCTAGTGATGATTCCAGACCTTTGCCACCCTGTCTGGCTCAAGTTAGTAGTAATTTAGTTATACCAATAGACTTCCATAAATCCTTTGAAACCAAAGGACAGACAGACAGACAGATAGATACTCTGCTGGCACTAGTGAAGCCGTACCCACATTGGAATAGATTCCTAGCACAGAACCAACAGGAGGGCAAACCAATGCCTGGCTTCGGATGGCTTGTCTATAAGATCAAGGTTTGGGTGACATTCGTTCAATCTCAGCACTTGGAGGCAGAAGCAATGAAATCAGTCATAAGGTCATTTCTGATCACAGAGGGAGTCTGGGGCCAGCCTGGGCTACATGAGATGCTATCTCAAAGAAACAAAAACAAAACTTGAAAAAAAAAAACCCGTTAAAATAAAAGTTAAAATCTAGATGTTAGGATGGGAATATTCTATCAGGTCTGAGGTCTGCCGTAGACTCGTCTACCGGCGGAAGCAGACACATGCGTGCCCCAGCTGGCTGCCGGACAGCACAGAGTGACGGGAGTCTTGGCTGACTCACTGTTTCGCTGGTCTCAGCCCAAATGCCTGCCCTGATATGGTACTAGGTTATCCCTTCCTAGAAAATAGGGTGCCTCACTTTGGCCCATCTGTTGTGGAAAGACCTGGAAAGATGTGCCCTGTGCCGCCACCTAACGGCTGCTCCCAGTCAATGCAGGGTTTCTCTCGCTGCTGCTTCCTGGGCCTCACCTTCCAGCCCCTCTCCATCCCAGCCGCTTTGAGAGGCTCCAGGAGCAAAGGGAGGGGCGCTCTTCCAGGTGCGCTCATTCCCCAACCAGGACTGTGACTCAGACTGTCAAGTCTTCTTAAACTTCGCATTGTCCTCTGTTATTTCCTGTCTGTTTCCCCGCCGTGATTAACTCTGAAGGCAGAGGGACCAGCGCGCTTATTTACTGGGAGAGGAAGGGGGGGGGGGGGG
Source organism: Micromys minutus (assembly GCF_963924665.1). Taxonomy (NCBI): domain Eukaryota; kingdom Metazoa; phylum Chordata; class Mammalia; order Rodentia; family Muridae; genus Micromys; species Micromys minutus. The sequence goes on along the minus strand of NC_137979.1, from coordinate 36,185,318 downwards.
AGTTGGGGAGAAGGTACCCTAGGTTTAAGGGAAATAACAGCCTGGCGATAGGGTGGGCGGATAGAGCTGATGGGAAGGGAGGCTTGTTAGAAAAAGAGAAGAGCAGCTGCCAATCAGCTAGCTCTGCCTGCCTTTCCAATTTTATCCTTTTAAATAAGGATTTGTTTATTTGATACAGGGTCCCACGCAGTGCAATCAAGCCCATGTACCTTAGAGTCTCCTCCTCCTCTCCCTCCTCTGCCTCCTCTTCTTCCTCCTCCTCCTTTTTGGAGACAGGGCCTCACTGTGTAGCTCTGGAACTCCACTATGTAAACCAGGCTGGCCTGGAACTCACGAGATTCTCTCGCCTTCCAGCTTCTGAGGTTCCAGGAACGAGCCGTCTATGCGCACATCTGTTCTCAAGAAGGAAAATGAGGCAAACAGTAGCGTTACCAGCTAGTGCTTGGGGTTAGAGGCCTCGGTGGTAGCAAATGGCACCCTACCACTGTACAGGATCCTAAGTACAAATGGCTAGGGAAAGGCTAAGCCTATAAATACCTGCCTGGGAAGGACAGGGATGTAGGGAGAGGTGGGCGCTGTGGTAAAGGGGAACACGCGCCTCCGCTAAGGAAGCAACAGCTGCTGAGCCATGGGTGGTTGACTTTAAAGAAATGGTCGACCTGCATTGCCAGATCTTCCGTTTCTAAAGAGCTGGGAGTCTGGATTCTTCTGTGAAGTCTCTTTCTTTTGAAGTGTTGGCAGCTAATGTTGCTTTAAAAAAAAAAAAAAAGGCAGCATTCTGTGGGCCAAATAAAACATGTCAAGGAGGTATATTTAGCTCCAACGCCAACTCTGCACACTTGGATCAAAGGCTATTTGTGTTCTGGAATCGTGACACCCTAACAAGACCCTTTCAAGGCACGTGGTCTTCATCAAGCAAATGCTAGACAACGGGGAAGGAATGTGTGAAAGGCCTTGGCTCAGGCTGGGGTGATCATACCTGGAAGTCTACAGAGAGCCTCTTTCTTACTATGCCATAGACCACTTGAAAACACTGAATGTATTCATCCACTAACTTCAGAAGCAGTTATTGGCTGGACCCAGTGATATAGGCCTGTAACCCCAGCTCTTCAGAAGGCTGAGGCAGGAGGATATCAGTTTGAGGCCTGTCTGAGCAGCATAGTGACACCCTATCTTAAAATAAAAAGTAAAAAAAGTCTGGGGATATGATTCTCTGTTAGGGAGCTTGCCTAGCAAACACAACCCTCAGAGACAAAGAAAAGGAAGCATTTGTTGAACACCAAGTATATGCTAGGTAAAGACAAGCCCATCCTTTTCTGTGGAGGTGTAGGTTCTGTTTTTAGACGTTTAGGGCCATAGGGTCCTGGTCCTACCCAGTCCACAGCTGCTCAGACAGCAAAGCAACCTTAGGTACCACACAAGGCAAAGGGTATGGCTGGGGTCTCTAAACCCTTTTCTCAGCGGCAACAATCCAAATGTGGCTCATGGGTCTTCACTTGGCAAATCCTAACCTAGAAGATTTAAGAGAGCTTACTGACTAATATAACCTCTTCCTTCCTTCCTCCTTTCCTCCCTCCCTCCCTCCCTCCCTCCCTCCCTTCCTTCCTTCCTTCCTTCCTTCTTTCCTTCCTTCTCTCTCTCTCTCTCTCTCTCTCTCTCTCTCTCTCTCTCTCTCTCTCTCTCTCTCTAGGGTAGCCTTGGCTGTCCTAGAACTTGCTTTGTGGATCAGGCTGGCCTCAAACTCATAGATTCACCTGCCTCTGCCTCCAGAGTGCTGGGATTAAAGGTGTGTGCCACCATGACTGGCTTACTATTCTTTCTTTCTTCTATTAAATCATTTTATTTAGTGTGTGTGTGTGTATGTGTGTGTGTATGTGTGTGTATGTATGTGTGTGTGTGTATGTGTGTGTGTGTATGTGTGTGTATATGTGTGTGTGTGTGTACATGTCATCCTCATTTATGAGCATGTGCCACAGCACACATGCAGCAATCAGAGGACAACTTTTTAAAAAAAAAAAAAAGATTTATTTATTGTTTTATGTTTGTGGGTAGCTATCTACAGACACACCAGAAGAGGGTGTCAGATTTCATTACAGATGGTTGTGAGCCACCATGTGGTTGCTGGGAATTGAGTTATCTTAACCACTGAGCTGTCTCTCCAACCCCAACTTCTATTTTTATGTGTTTGTTTGACTCAGAGATTCTCTGTGTAGCCCTGGCTGTCCTGGAACTTACTCTGTAGACCAGGCTGTCCTGGAATTCACTCTGTAGACCAGGCTGGCCTGAAACTCACAGGGATCCACCTGCCTCTGCCTCCCAAAGGCTGGGGTAAAAGGCATGCACCACCACTGCTTCGGGGCTCAGAGTTACTTTTTTCCTTCAACCCTGAGGGTCCTGGGATTAAATCCAGGTCGTCAGCCTTGGTGGCAAGTGCCTTTACCCACAACGTTTTAATTTATTATTATTAAGGAAACCTATGCATGTGTGTTTTGCCTATCAGGACAGAAATTTAAGGTGGCTTCATCACTATAATTTTAAAGTTACATTTATAAGTAAGAAACTCAATGAAACAGCATAATAATGCTCTCTTTTTATTTTCTTTAATTTAAGACGGGATGTCAAACTCAGAGATTCTGCCTCCTGAGTGCTGGGATTAATGGTGTGAAGCCCCATGTCTGGTACCATAGCCTCCTGTTTGCTGTCATTATCTAGTTCCAGTGACTTAAAACTAGCTGACAAAGTCACCAAAATCACCAAGGTGGTGCTGGTCTCCTCTAGATACCTAGGCTAATCTGTCCAGGTTGTCTGAATATCAACTTGGTTTAAGATAATTTTCACAAGGGGGACTGTTTCTACTGAATGCTGGCTCTTTAACCAAGATTGAATTATTTTAAAAGAGTGCTTCTATATTCTATAATTCTCTCTCTCTCTCTCTCTCTCTCTCTCTCTCTCTCTCTCTCTCTCTCTCAGTGCAAATGCATACTTGTTAGGGTTTATTAAATGAAGAACTGCAGCAGATAGGAGGGTCCCCAAGGGAGGAGTAACCCACAGCTCTGTCCTGATGGGATTAGAGACAGCCCCTGAGAGACAACAGGGCCTTAGCACGTCTGTTTGTTCCTGAAGCCTCCTGGACTTGCTACTTGGCCTTCAAAAATATAATCCAAAGAAAATAAAAATAGAGTAGCATTTTGTTTTTTTATTTTTTCCTTTAACTTCCTTTTTATTTTTTAAATTAAACTTGTTACTATACTTTTCTTTTTTCCCTTTAAAATATTTATTTATTCATTTATTATGTGTGTGTATGTGTGTCTGAGTGCATGTATGTGCACCAATGCATGTAGATACTCATGGAGGCCAGAAGAGGGCATTGAATCCTTTGAAACTAGAGTTATAGGCAGCTGTGAGCTGCCTAAGGTAGACCCTGAGACTAAACTCAAGTCTGTCTGTAAGAGCATCAGGTGCTCATGACTATAGAGTGATCTCTCCAAGCCTTTCAGACGTTACTTTTTTTTTTGAAACGTCACTAAAGATACTTTGGCATTCATGCAGCCGAGGAAGAGCCTGGTTGTGAGGTACCAATGAGCTCCTTATAGACATCTTAGTTTTGAGAGACCCTCCTGCAGGTAAAAGACCAAGCATACTAGTTTTGCATAAAAGACATAGAAGAAGCATCTAGCGGCCTGGAAAAAGGTTTTCAAGTTTGGTCTCTTTGCAACCTTTTCTATTTTGATTAGGACATGCACCTAACACCATCTAAGTAGTTCAGGGATTGTCTTGTGACCATGAAAACAAAAGCTACAAACTAATTAATCATGGTGCGAGCACACACACACACACACACACACACACACACTGATGTAATTCTGCTAGTCCTGGACTGAAGGTCTTGTTTTTTTTTTTTTAACTATTTATTCTTATTTTATATTTATTGGTGTTTTGTCAGCATTTATGTCTGTGTGGGGGTGTCAGACCCCCTGGAACTGAAGTTACTTACAGACAATTGTGAGCTGCCATGTAGGTGGCTGGGGATTGAACTTGGGTCTTCTGGACGGGCAACCAGCTCTTAACCACTGAGATATCTTCCCAGTCCCTTGTTTCTTTTACTTTCTTTTCTTCTTTGCTTTTTCCTTTATTTACTTTATTGAGTGCATGTATGTACACATGAATGCAGTGCCGGTGGAATCCACAAGAGGGTGTCTGGCCGCTGAGCTAGAGTTAGAAGTGATTGTGACTTTAAGGGAGTACTGAGAACCAAATCCAGGTCCTTTGCAAGAGGTGTAAATGCTCTTCATCGCTGGGCCATCTCTCCAGACCCTCCTTCCTTCCTTCCTTTCTTTTCTTTTCTTTTCTTTCTTTCTTTCTTTCTTTCTTTCTTTCTTTCTTTCTTTCTTTCTTTCTTTCTTTCTTTCTTTCTTTCTTTCTTTCAGACCAGGCTAGGCTCAAACTGGAACTGTAGAACAGTTCTTCCCCCTTTGCCTTCCAAGTTGCAGGGTTAAAAGTTTATACCACCACCTTTCCTTGGACTTCTTATTCTTTCAGGAAGCTACGATCTATGTGGGGTAAAGTTGCCATTGTATAGTTTTTTTGTTTTTGTTTTTGTTTTTTGTTTTTTGTTTTTTTTTTGAGATGGTATTATAGGCTGGCCTTGAACTAACTATGTAGCTGAAACTGGCCCAGAACTTTCTACTCTTCCTGCCCTGGGACACTGGGCTCTATTTGAGCTACTTAGAGCTCTCTCCTAGTTTCGAATTCCATCAACCACTTAGGGTATGAAAACTCAGAACATCTAGCAGCCAGATCTGTATTATTGTCCAGTTCTTCCTGTTACTTCTAAAGGTTAGAGTTGTTTCTAATCTTGAGCCAGGTTGTGACTCAGTAATAAAGATCGTGCCTTGGGTTCTACCCCCAGCACCAAGAAGAAATAAAGAAATAGAGTCTTTTTTTTAAAAGAAGACTTATTTATTATATATGAGTACACTGTAGCTGTCTTCAGACGCACCAGAAGAGGGCATCAGATCTGGAAGAGCAGTCAGTGCTCTTAACCACTGAGCCATCTCTCCAGCCCCAGAAATAGTCTTGTTACAGACAGAATAACATGAAGTTCAAAGCCTCTTGGCCTGCTTCGGAAGACGAGCTATTATAATACATCAACATCAACACGAGGTTACAAGCAACCATTCAACAAGGCAACTTCTCATAAAATCAAAGGGTCTGTCAACAGACTTCCCCTGGAGCATGAAGCAAACACACTGCTGACAGATTACCTGAAAGGCATTTAAAAATACTTGACAGCAGCCTATATTTTAGAGTTTCATGTTCTCGTAGGCTACCATACTTTGTGGCATATAGATTATATTAAAGGCCTTGCAAGTCTGGGAGCTCTGACTTGCCACATTTAACACAATTTGAGTTTCAAATATTACTATTGGTGCTGATGACAACGTATGATGTATGGGGGGAATTTGTGGAAGTTCATGGTAGCTCAGAAGTGTGCCAGCATCTGATCTGGCATTTCCTGGACCTGGAGTCACATGCTGTTGAACATCAAAGCCAGCATATGCAGTCCTGGCTCTCTGGAAGCTGAAGTGTGAGGATCATGTGAGTTCAAGGCCATCCTGGGCCTCACCGAGAGTGTAAGACTACATAGTAGGTGCCCGTCTCACACCTACAGCCTTCCCTTCCTAACCACATTATTTATCCCCGTAACTGTAGTGTGTGCTTGTCTGTCCTTCCCACTGAACTAAGGTGACAGTAACTTTCTCATTCTCTCAGGACCCGCCTTAATGGCATGTAACCTGTGCTGTCACACAGGACCCTTGGCCAAAAAGTAGCTAAGGATGACTTTGGACTTCTGATCTTCTCGCTTCCACCTCCAGACTCAGGGGATTAAAAGCATGGTGTCACCGGGCCTGGTTTATGCAGTGTCTCAGTCCCAGGGCCTCACCCATCCTAGACAAGAACACCCACCCACTCAGCCCCAACTTTGAAGTTCTTGCTACCTTTTGAACAGGTACAGGTGTTCTCCCACCAAGCCACCCACTTTTCACCCCTCCTGAGCCCATCTCTGCAAGTGCAGCTCTTAGCTCAGTGCCAATGCACAGTGCATGCTCCACAAGAAATTGCTTCTTTGCCAACCCCACAGCTCCAAGAATGGAACCTCAACCTTTGGCATGGGTACACCGCAGCTCCTTATGTCCCGGGCAATGCATTAGCGGCTGGGGAGGCTTCAGGGAGCTCAGGCAGGCAGACAAGGCTGTCTCCCCCATCTCTGCAGGGAACTGCTCCCCAGGGAGCTGCTAGGAAGACGCAAGTGCCTACCTTCAACTTCAGTGACAGCATCTGACTCATTTGTACTCAGTCAGAGAAAAACACATCACCTTGGGATCCTCTGTCGGTTCCGCTGTTACAGGAAATAGGAGTCTCTGGTGAATCCGGATGGATCCAGTTCTTTTCCATGGTGTGAGTAAGAAGCTACTTTGCCTTTTAAGTGTCTTTGTTAACAGTCACGTTGGCATCCATAATTAAAGAGGTCTCGTCAGCACCTTTGTTCAGTGTGGTTTCCGGGCACAAAGCAGCCAGAGGTACTGCCCTGGAAGACTGTCATGGTTCTATTTAAGCCGAGTTGGCACATGGTGTGCTGGAACTTCACCACCAGGCAAGAGTAAGCTACAACCCAAACTCTCGACATCGTAATAGGCCTGGAATTGCCTCAAATGCTTGCCAGATGAGTCTCAGGGGCAATTCCTTAATTTCTCTAAACTTTGAGGGTTTTAATCACTTAACCTAACCCTGGGGTTACAAAGTTGAAGAGGAAAGAAAAGAAGGGAATGAAAGGAAAGTGTCCTCCCAGCACTTGGCAGGAGGATTGCCAGAAGTACTGAGTTCCAGGCCAGTCTAGGTCCCGTGCATAACCTTGTCTCAAACGAGCAATCAAGAGCTAGAACATGAATAATTCATAGCATAATGCCTGCCCTTAGTCAGAATGCCACACTAGAAACAGAACCTAAAAATAAACACATCATAAATAGCAAAAGAGAACCTAAAATGTCTTGTAAAACTGCTCTCTTTCCATCCCCACAGTCAGCTGTTCCTGGCAGGAACCCTGGGTAAAGTACTATTTGCCCACAATCTCTATTTCTCCTAGGACCAGAATGGTCCCTGCATCCTCACAGTGGCTCACAGCGCATCTGCGACTCCAGTTCAAATGGATCTGGTGCCCTCTTCTGGCCTTTGAGGATATTTGCACACACACACACACACACACACTAAATTTTAAAAATAAATAATGTAGTCAGATGTAGTCAGAAATGTGATGTTCTATGCACCAGATTAAAGGCATATTTGCTGCTATACTGGGAAGACACTGAGGCATTTTTCAGTGCTGGAGATTGAACCCAGGCCTCATGCATGCTGGGTAAGCACTGTGTTTCCTTCCTCAGCCTCTCCCATGCCGGGCCTGCAAGTGAGTGCTATGAGACCCAACTCCATTTGAGTGTTGGAAACATGTATTACTAGAAAATAACACAGAGAGAGCAGGTGTGCTTAGTAAGGGGAGAATGAAAACCCTTGGCATTTTTGACTTTTTTTTTTTTAAACATCTCACTACATAGATCTGGCTGGTCTGGAATTTGCTTATACACCAGGCTAGCCTTGAGCTCACAGAGTAGCTGCCTGACATTTTGATTTTTTAAAAAAATAATTTAAGATTTATATGGGCACACTGTAGCTATCTTCAGACACACCAGAAGAGGGCATCAGATCCCATTACAGATGGTTGTGAGCCACCTTGTGGTTGCTGGGAATTGAACTCAGGACCTTTGGAAGAGTAGTCAGTGCCCTTAGCCCCTGAGCCATCTCTCCAGCGCGACATTTTTGTTTTTAAGAAGCAGCCTTAGAATTAGGGATATAGCTCAGTTGGTTAAGTGTTTGCCTGGCACAGAATAAGTCCAGGTTGAACCCTGCACAGCTGCACAGCATCAACAAGGCATCAATGATGCATGCTTGTCATCCCAGCGCCTTAGTCATGGAGGCAGGAGGATTGGAAGTTCTAAGTTATCTTCAGCTGCACTGCAAGTTCGAGGCCAGCCCGGACTAATTAAGACTGTGTCTCAAAAACATAAAGTTTATTAATGAAAATACATAAAGGAAAAGGAAAAGCAGGCAGAGTCAGGCCTTGTGGGTGGAAAGACAGACACTGTGCAAACTGTACATCCATCTCACATCAATCTTTCTGCCTCCAGACCCCTCTCCACAGTGGAGAGACCACCCCACCCCTTCTTTATGAGTTTTTTTTTTTTTTTTTTTTTTTTTTTTTGAGATAGAGTTTCTCTGTGAAACAGTCCTGGCTCTGTCTTAGAACTTACTCAGTAGATCAGGCTGGCCTCAGACTCACAAAAGATCTGCTTATCTCTGCCTCCCAAGTGCTGGGATTAAAGGCCTGCACCACCGTGCCCAGCTGAGGGAACTCAAGTTTTAAAAGGCTAAGACTCACCTGGCAGCCAGTCCTGGATGCCTGGCAGAACAGAAATTCCTTCCATTAAAAAAAAAAAAAAAAGTGGGGTTGGAGGGGGTATCCCAGCTGGGAGTATAACTCGGAGGCACAGCATTTGCCTAGTGTGCACGAGGCCCTAGGCTCACTCCCTGCCACCTCAGTAAATAATAACAGCACGACAATAAGAAAAGGGACCCAGAGTAGGACACAGACAGAAAGAACTGCTGGGGGAGTGGAGAGAGGGTCACTTCCTCTGAGATACTTAGTATTCTAAGTTGTGGGGAACTCTCCAGTAGCCAGTAGAGGCCTCAGCTCTGCACCACAGGGACTAGGCAAGGGCACAGCTATGGCTAGGAAGCAATCCTCTGTCGCAAGCTGGAGTTGGGATGACATTGTCAGGCAAACAGAAAAGCAGGTCAAGGACTTGCTCCTCCGATGTTTTCAGAGGCTCTGCTGTGCTCTCCTTAAGTACCTTCTGACAGATTGATTTTTCTCTGCACAGGAGTTTCACATTTTGAACTTTGGTTTCTAAAATACATTAAGTCATACTTTGTCTTCTAAGGGGCAGGAGGGGCTGTGCGTAATGACGACTCATTTGCTTCTTGTCTCATCTGAGGAAATTATCTCTTCAAAGCGATCAGGTGCTCCTGACCTGTTCTTAAGTGTCGGTATTTTTGAGCTAACTTGGGAAGTGTGTAGGATAATTGTTAGCACTCAGAGAACCCAGTTCTAGCCTGGTGTTAACATCTCGGAGATGTGCAGATGCCCCCTTCTTTGTGGAGGAAAGAAAAGATACTTGTTCATGCCAGGATTGCTGCTAGAAACCCCGGGGTGGATGGCAAATTGACAGCTCCTGTCACGGATCAACAGTCAGAAGCCAAGCGTTCCATTGTGTAGAAACAGCCCAAAGGAGTCCCTCCTTCTGTGTGTGAGCAAGCACAGGATAAATATACAGGCTAGGGGGTCCCCATGTTGGTGTTCTTCATGGTTCCTTCCCTCTACCCCCAGTTTTATTTTATGTGTATGTTTTTGTTTGTTTGTTTGTTTGGTTGGTTGTGTGTGTGTGTGCATGTGTGTGTGTGTGTTTGCCTGCGTTTCTGTCTCTACACCATGTATATATAGTTCCCACAGTGGTCAGAGAAGGCACTGGATTCCCTGGTCTGCAGTTACAGACAGCTGGGAATTGAACCAAGCAGGTCTTTGGGAAGCACAGTCAATGCTCTTAACCACGGAGAAATCTCTCCAGCCCCTCCACTTTATTTTCATGAGACTGTGTCTCTGTCTCTTCCTGAACCCATAGCTCACCCACTCAGTATGACTCACTGGCCAATGAGCTCCAAGGGTCTTCCTGGGTCTGCCTCCCCAGATTACAGACAGGTGCTACCATGCTTGACTTTTTAAGTGGTGCAAGGGATCCGAACTCAGGTCCTCAAGTCTGTTTAGTGAGTACTTTACCAAACTGAACCGTCTCCCCAGCCGGTCTCCGCCCCTTTTTGTTTATTTGTTTTGAGATAGGCTGGCTTTGAACTCCTGGTTCTCCTGCTGGCATTACAGGCATATGTCATCATATCATCATATCTGACTCTATCATTTTCCCACAGTTTACCTAATCTTTATTGGTTTGTTTGTGGAAATAGTAAAAGGTGACATCTACCAAAAGCAGTCCTCATGGGGAGAAAGAAATCAATGTATTATTTGTACCAGGCACGAGGCTAAGGCTATATGTTAGAACTCAGTGCTCTCAAAAAATGTCTCCAAATACATTTTCTTATATATTTCATTTACTGGATATAGAAATTGAGGCTTAGGGGGAAAATTCCAGGTTCCTAACCACCTAGATTGCCCCCTGCTTCTCTCTGGGGCTAGACTCGCCCACAGCCTTTAATGTGGCAATGTTCAGCCTTGAAATAAAAGCTCAGCCTCGTCAGGAAAGAAAGAGGCAAGAGTAGAGCCCCTAACCTCCACCAGGTTGCACTGTAACCCTGCTTACCTGTGTCTTTTGGCAGCATTCCTCCTCAGAGCTCTGAACTTTGCCTGCCTGGATCTAAGTGCAGGTTTCTTGGCCCCACTTCTGTGAACTCCCAACACCACCGGTTTCCCTGAGGATGGAGCATGGCTCACCCCACTACCTACAAAGGTTCACACACAGCAAGACGAACACCCAAACTAGCTCCATTCAGCAAAGCCAGTTCCAAGAAGAACATGCTCCACTCGGAGATGGTCTGCTCACACTTGCAGAACAGTCTGTTAGAATGGGTATACAGGACATAGCTCAGCGTTTGAGCCTTTGTTCCGCATAGATAAAGCCCCGAGTTCGAGTCACAGTACTATAACATCTTTTAAACAGTGGGGGGCCTACAGTACGGGAGCCAGTGGGAACTAAAGATAGAAATTTATTGCTGACAGGGAGCATGCAGCTGGGGCAAGTCTCATGCTGGGAAAAAAAAGACACAGCCCAGACTATCAGGGGCTCCCTGAAAGGGAGAAATTCAAGAAGGCTCGATATTTAAGAATCAAGCCAGGCCGGGAATGGTGGCATATACCTAAAATCCCAGCAGCCAGAAACCAAAGGTAGGAGGCTGGTGAATTCTAAGCCAGCCTGGGTTATGTAGCAAGATCCTGTCTCAAATAAGAGGACAGGTGTCGTGGAGTGAACTTTCTCCTAGGGCGAGAAGGCCACTCTCTCCAGATCAGATGCAAAATTCCTGAACCCTAGCAACCCGGTGCTATATATCCTGATGTGGGAATATAGCTGTTATAGATGGAAATAGTCTGGGCATTGTGAAGGTGGTCCTGCTCTTAGTACTGGTTTAATTAAAAAAGGAAGGTCGGATGGCTCAGTAGTTAAGAACACTGGCAACTTTCCTAGAGGACCGGAGTTCAATTTCCACCATCCACATGGCAGCTCACGGTTGTTTATAACTCCAGTTCCAGGAGATCCAGTGATATCTTCTGGCCTCTATGGGCACCGGGGATACACATGGTCCACAGACATACACACAGGCAAGACACTCATGCACATAGAATGATAAAATAAAATTTAATTTAAAACCAAAAATGAAATTCAGAGACACACAGAAATTCTCATGTGAGAAAGGCAGAGAAAAGGATGGTACATCCTTATGTCAAGGGGTGCCACAGAGCACCAGCAAAACCGGAAGCTAGGGGGAGCCAGGGAGCAGTTCTTCTAAGTCTCAGAAGGTGACCCACCCAGCTGGCACTTTGATTTCAGACTTTTGGATTCCAGATCAAAGAGACAATAAAATTTTGCTATTGAAGCCCATCAGCTGGTGGTACTTTGGGCAGAGGCCTTGCAGACCAACGCATCCCTTTTCTCTAACGAGGCATCCCGTTCCGCGTTGCTTCTGACCAATCTAAGTCCTGGTTTCCTAACCCTGGCCTCAGAGAGGCTGAGGTTGTGGGGAGCTTTTCAAGGAAAAGCTCGTGTTTAGATCTTTTAGCAGGGGATGTCCCTGGAAGCCAGAGGACGGTGAAGGGGGTTAGTTCCGCATACGGGGTGGGGGTGTGTGTGTTCCAAACCCTGGGAAACACGGGGTCTAAGAGAAAGGGGTCTCAGAATGGAGCTGGGTACCAACTCTCAGGGAATCCAAATATTCAACCCCAAGCCTGGAGCATGGATGTCACTTAATATGGCTCACAAAGTCTTTGTTCTCAGCATTCCCATTCTTTGTCGACATTCGTTACCAACTTGCCTTTAGTTAATCTGATAAAGGCAGCCAGTTTCCATGGTTACCTCTGAGCATGCAGCAAGGTGCCTTTCCTGGGCGGTCCTAGGTTTAAGCAAATAACAAAACATGGCCCCTGGCACAGTGAGCAGACCGGGATACTGGGGGCGCAAACCGGAGATGCAGCGACTAGAGCTGGGTGTGTCCTCAGAAACGGCAGAGAGCCTCCCTAGCGCCATGTCTGTTCCTACAAAGTAAGGGCGACGCGAACCCCTTCACCTGACTTTCTTCCACTTGGTCTTTGCCTGGGTGATTATGCCCAGTCCACAGGTCACTGGGCCAGTATGCAGTTAGTCTTAGCAAGGAGGGTCAGGATGGGTCTCTGACACTTGCAGATCTGAGGTGCGTATCTGAAGTGCGAGCTATGTGCTCCATGTGTGGGAGGAAGGGCACAGCAAGGTCTAAACAATTATGTGGGGGCTGAAACTCACTTATAAGGGCTTCCAGTTCCGACATTTCCCTTACATTGTGGCAGCTCCCCAGTGCCCAGCCATGGTGCTGAATTATCTAACTAAGATGGAGGGACCGGTCATCATCCTTAAGTCCGTAAGTCTGCCTTCAGCTTGGACACCACTGCGAAGTCGGTAGGTTCTCAGACCACCCTTGCTTCAGTTGGTTACAAATGTAGAGGTTTCCCCAGATGACTCCCAGACAGCAGAGGATGTGCACACCGTTAAGATTTATCTAGTTATGTACCTGAGTGTTTTGTTTGCATGAGTGTCTGTACACTGTCTGCTTGTCTGGTGCCCAAGAAGGCCAGAAGAAGTTGGATCCCTTAAAACTGCAGTTATGGGTGGTCGTGAGCCAGCGCACGCTAGTCCTCTACTGAGCCATCTGTCTAGCCCCAAGCTCCATAAATTATTTATGGGGATTATTTATCAGAGTGAACTTTACAAATCAGAATCAGCCAGTGGAAGGGGTACACAGGCAGGGTTCAGGAGGTGTTCACATGCAAGCTCTAGTCATGCTTCCCCTGGGACCCTGGAGTCCTGCCTATGAGGCCTGATGATATCTACAGTGTTGCCATGGGGGTACGGGGAAGCTCACCCTATTTCCTGTTTAGTTTTTAATGGGGTTTGACCACATAATGCCCACGTGGCTTTTAGTCTCTAGGTCCTTCTAAAGGTCACTACTGATATCATTGTGAGCCAAAGTCCTGGTCCTAAATCTTATGTTAGCTTTTCCAATGGCCAAAGCCCCTAGGCAAACAAAAACATTGCTATCTAAGCAGGACTTTCAGGAACCAGGAGATCTCTGTTGAATAGCCAGGGCAAAGGCCAGGCTCCTCTGATAGTCCTCGGTCTCCTCTCAGGCATTCCTTGTCTTCCTCAGACAGCTCACATGTCTGGAATGGGCTCAGGAGACATCTGAGATAAACTATGTTGAGCTAAGCAGCTCTTATCTAGTGGAAGATTCACCAGGAACCTCCCCATTTCCACCCCCCCACTGTTGGAATAGCAAATTCTGTTGCTGGAGAGAGATAGCTTCTAGACAAAAAAGGAAGAGAAAAGAAAAAAAATTCCTTTGTGCCACACAGGGAAGAGTCTACAATCTATTTCTATTTATTTCTCCTTTTCTTTTGTGGTGTTGGGGATCACATCCCATATGTTTATGGTGTTAAGCAAATGTTCTACCTTAAATTTCAAATATATTTTACTTTATTTTTTTAATAATGTGCATGGGTGTTTTGTCTGTCTGTCTGTGTGTCATGTGACTGCATGGTGCCTGCGGAAGCCGGAAGAGGGTTCAGATGCCTGGAAATGGAGTTGTAGCTGCCGTGTGGATAATGGGAATTGAACCCTGGTTCCTCTGGAAGAGGACCCAGTATGTTCTTGATCACAAAGCCATCTCCCCAGTCCTTGCAACCTTCTTTAAAAACTGTTACACAAAATATTTATTGGCACATGAAGAATGGTAGCACCCCTCCCTGTACATATTCTCTGTTCCACCTTTCCTCCATCCGCTGCTTCTTGCTCTAATCTTAGGCCTTCGGTTGCCAAGGAACACAGCTTTTTCTTAGATCCCCAGTGTCTTGCAGGAGCCAGTCCTGAAAAGCATTCTGTAAATGAGTCCTGGTTCACCTGCTCAAGAACTGCTCTGTTTAATCTCTCCAGATAAGGGCTAGAGTCGGTGCTTCTGACTACAGGCCTGCCTGCTTTTTGGTAAAAACCTCGTTCATTTGGAAGATTTGCACCATGTAAAAAGATGATTCCCTTTAATCCTTGTACCTATGAGATATGTACTCTAACTCCAAAAACAAATAAAGAAATCGGGGCACAAAGAACATTTCCCCCTACGTCTCTAACCCTCTCTCAGATGGTCTACCAGGAACAAAACCAGACCTGCTGGATTCCAGAGCTCCAGGCCCCAAACCACTATCCTGTGCTGGCTAGAGCAGTCCAGTGAGATCAATGCTGTTGACAGGAAGTTTCCAGAAGAGAGCTAAGGTCGAACTCATACTTATAGTCAGGGAAAAGATTATAAAATGAACATGCACTAAAAAGGGAAAACCAAAACATTGATCCTGTTTGTTTGAAGTAACACAAAGCTGCTGTAGGCTCATAGGCTGCAAAAGGCTAGTGGTAAGGGTGAGGTTAAATTTAACCACAGGTACAATGCTGGCTGGGTCAGTTCTGCATGGCTTTTCCCACCTCCTCACAGGCCATGCTGGGATTACAGATGTGCATTACCACATCTGGCTTCTTTTGGGTTCTAGGGATCAAACTCAGGTCCTCATGTTTGTTCAGCAGGCACTTTACGGACCATCTACCCAGGCTCCAAATGGCAAACGTTTCCTGTAATTACATTTTTTAGAGATTTATTTAATTTTATTTTATGTGCATGAGTGCTCTGACTACATGAGTGTGTACTGCATGTGTGCCTGGTGTCTGGGGGGCCTGGAGAACATGTAGTATCTCTGGAACTGGCCTTATGGATAGTTGTGTGCGGTCTGTGGGTGTCGGAAATGGAAATTCATGCCTGTGGTCAGAGAACAACTCTGGGAGGGGGCTCTCTCTGCCTCAGGGTTTAGTCTAGGGTCATTAGGTTTACATGGCAAGCATTTTTACCCATGGAGCCATCTCTGCCGCCCCTTTATTAATTTTTCAACAAACATTTCAATTAAGCACTATTGCTAGGTGCCAGGGTAGGTAGATATCAAGGGATGTTCTTATACTACTTACAAGTACTTGTTGGGATCCAAATTTAGGTATGACATCATCAGAGGAGGCTGCTTAACAGCCCAACTGACCTTTCTCCTGACACTGAAACACTGCAAGCATTTGACCCTTTTTGGGGAGTTGTTAGGGATTAAACCTTCCACATGAGCCTCATAGCCAATCCTTACTTTTCATCGGGTCTAAAGAAGAGGGTGGGTATTCGATTCAGTAAAACTGTGATATACACCACTGAATTCTATACTGCAAAACAATATTGAATCTGTTTATTGAGGAGATAGGAATTAAATTCTAGATAGTTCAACAGCAAATCGCTTCAATAAAAATAAATATATTGGATGTAGGGATGTTGTTGCATCCTTGGTTCAATCCCCAGTGCCATATAAGGCGGTGGCATCCCTTAGTAATTCCATTGTGTGGGAGTGAGAGAAGTCAAGGTCAGCCTCAACTCAAGGTCACCTTGGTTGTTGGAGACTTTCCCTCCACTTCTTCCCCTAGATAGTAATCAACAAATAAGAACATTTGCATATGAGTTCATTTTCACTTCCGGAGCCACTACTTTGGGCAATAATCTCGGAAGTCTGGAGACAGAGGCAAGGGAAACAGGAGTTCACAGACAGTCAGAGTCAGCTGTCCAGCTAGTTTGAGGCCAGCCCGTGCCACCCAAGACTCTGTCCTTAAAAGGAAAAAAAAATCAAAACAAAATGGGGTAATAAGACTTAATCTTACTTAGAATTATTTTAATGTGGACTATTATTGTAAATTGGGATCTCATTTTGTAATACAGCCTCTAAGATCTTAATTGTTACGTTACTGAGCATAGGAGCCTGGAGGATAATATCGGCCTGCATGTTTTAGAGCCCTCTGTATGTTAGCTCAGTCCTTGCTGGTCATAATCTCTTGACGTCGATGTCATTTTTGTTCCCATATCACCAATGAGGAAATTAAGGTCACAGAACAAGTCAGTGGGAAGTCTAGGACTCCCACCGAAGTCTATTTCAGGCTAGAGTCTGCTTTTAATCTCCAGGCCATAGTACCTCTATAATTGGGACATGAAGTCTGGGCAAGGTCATTTATTTATTTATGCTTTTGCCTTGTTCCAGAAAGGGTGTCAGACATCTGATTACGTAACTTGCCCAGGATCACCCAGACAGTTAGGGGCAGAGCCAACAATCTCTTTCTCTCACAAACTGTACAAACAGTGAGATAACACAGAGGCAGACTCACATCATATATTTCTCCCCAAACACAGGAATGGGAAACCGGCATTTTCTTTGGCTGCTTTCCTGGTCATTGTGGTTGGATATGTTCTTGGCTTTGTAATTTGAGAACAGGGTGAATAGCAGAAGAGAAATTAAGGAGCAATAAGACCAGGCAAGCAAGGAAAGAGAGTGCCTGTGATGGGTTAGATGAAAGGCCCAAGAGCTGCCTAAGAAGTGTACTCAGGACATCCTTAGCATTGGTGATAGTAAAGCCTAAGAAAGAGCAGAGAAGAGGATGGTGAAACAGTTCAGCCTCGGAAGCCACATGTCACCGGAAGAAGGAAGGAAATAGAAGGACACATATGCCTTGCTGTCCAGGGAGGGTAAGAGTGGCTGGCTGTAGCTGAGGTAGTGTTTGGGGCTTACTCTGCCTCCTGTGGATGCAAAACACACACACACACACACACACACACACACACACACATGCATGCACATGTTCCCCACTCCATTGTGTGCATGCACACAGACAAGTAATAATTGGGTTTGAGAACACAAAAATAAGCAAAGCATGAAAGACACTGCCAGACATCCATTTAAAAAACAAAATGCACACACATCTTCAACTATCTTCAGGACAGCCCCCTTAGCTCTGTGACTGAGCTTGCTCAGACTCTGTTCTCTTCTCGGTTTAGCAGCGTCGTCCCTCTTAAAACAAATCCTTAGCTTGTCTTCCTTTATCCTAAGAACTCATTCCAAACAAAGTTTGTACAAAGAACTGTCTTTTCTTGGCAATAACTTGGAAAATAAACAAAGGAAACATACAGTTGTGTGTGGTACTTTTTTTTTTTTGTAATGGAATATTCATTTGCTTTCAGTTTGAATTATTATGAAAACATTGCAAAACCTCCTCTCCAGACTCTTTTTTTTTTTTTTTAAGGAATCTGTCTTGATTTAGCATCCTTAACCAAACATGCTTTAGTGGCAGGGCAAGGACTGACTATAAAGGAAACACAGATGACAGCAGCCTTTACCCTGGCAGTCCACCCACATTTGCCAAGGCACGGTACATCTGAAGTGCTCTCCCTGGGAAGTGTGATGTTTATCTGAAGGTGGTCTGGGTCACTCTGTCAAGAGAAGCAGAAGGTGAGGGCTGAGAGGCAGGCACAGGAAGAGGAATTGATCCCCCTGTGCCTTTAGTTTCTCACAGGTGCTAGTAGGACTACGAGACTCCAGCTGAGGAACATTTAGCTCATGGGGATGAATGGGTGCTTATGAACCTCACAACGCATGAATTTGCTTTTATTCTCTAAGGTGTTCTTTCCAGGACACTCTCCTACATATATGCTGAAAGAAAGAAAAGTAAATAAATAAAGAGGGCTGCAGAGATGGCTCAGCGGTTAAGAGCACTGACCGCTCTTCCAGAGGTCCTGAGTTTGATTCCCAGCAACCACATGGTGGCTCACAACCATCTGTAATGGGATCCCATGCCCTCTTCTGGTGTGTCTGAAGACAGCTACAGCGTACTCAGATACATAAAAATAAATAATAAATCTTAAAAAAAATAAAGAAAGGAAGGAAGGAAAGAAAGTACTCAGTACTAAGGAGGCAGAGGCAGGCAGATCTCTGAGTTTGAGGCCAGCCTGGACTACAAAGGAAGATCCAAGACAACCAGGGCTACAAAGAGAAACCCTATCTTGAAACAAAACAAAACAATGTAAAAAAATCCAAAACAATTGAAAAGGCCAACAATACTGGCTTTCTGGACAGAATCCTGTGGTATATTGATCACAGTGCCTTACTGTTTGCCAGGGGGCAAGAACAAAGAGTTCTCTGTTGTAAATAAGCGAGTCCAGGACAAAGAAAATTCCACATTACTTTGAGCTTAATATAGCTTTTCCTTCTCTCTGAAGAAGGCATAATGCATATATTTTTAAAATATGTATGACTTTTAAAAAGATTTATTCTTATCTTTTATCCACGTGAGTGTTTTGTCCATGTGTGTGTATGCACACATGCATGCCTTGTGCCAGTGGTCAGATGAGGGTGTCAGAGCCGATTCAGGAGCTGGAGTCACAGACACTTGTAAGCGAACACGTGGGTTATTGCTATTATAAAATTGTTAAAACGCTATTGTGACTAAAAACCTGGTCTGAATTAAGAGTAATCCCTCGTTGGTAACTGGGTTAAACCTAATTTTTAACAAGAACAAGCTGGCCATGAACGCAGGAACAAACAGGGGCTTACATGCCCCTTACAACGACTGAGGGCAAGTCTGAGCCCTGGCATTATTTTTCAGAATTATGACTGATTAGCAGTTCTAAGAAACCGTGAAAGAGAAGTGAATCATCCCATAAAGGCATTCGCATGAAGGAAGTGAGCCAGAGTTTAACAGCGACAGTGAGTTATTATGAAATGGCTGATTCCGTGAAGAGCATTTGTTGTTTATAAAGGGCCCGATGTCGATGGCATTAGTAAGGAAAAAGAGTGACTCAAAAGTCTGTGAGGGTCAAGGAATGGCGGGGCAGAAACTCCATAGTAGAGTGTTTAGTGTTGAGGAGAGAAGAAAAGTGGCAGCAGAAAAAAAAAAAAAAAAAAAAAAAAAAAAAAAAAAAAAAAAAATATATATATATATATATATATATATATATATATATATATAATTGCATTTGTTTTTAAATTCCATCACTGCCAGGCGTGATAGCTTATCCCTGTGATACCAGCCCACTGGAGACTGAAGCAGGAGGATTACTGTGAGTTCAAAGCTACCCAGAGCTACATAGTGAGTTCCAGGTAAGCCAAAGCTACATAGTGGGTCTCAAAATCACCTTTAAAAAAATGTTACAAAAATTTCTGATTGGTGACCATCCTTGAGGGACATGTGTTTGCGACATTCTCAGAAGCCACAAACTAGGTCTGTCTCCATTATCCCTTGGCTACATATCCCAGTCTGTCTAGTCATAAAGCACTTTACATTCTATAACGTAGCCCACTTCATACTACCTCTGGACTCTGGAGGACATGAAGGTTTTGTAAATGTCAGAAACATATGTGAGTGATCAGACCCTACTGGATGTGATGCCAAGAATGCTCTCCTTTTTTTTTTTTTTTTTCTTTTTCACACATGGTGTGTTAGTGAAGAAAGAGCTGTCTGTGTACCAATGGCACCTGCCCTGGGGCAAAAATTAACCCGTGCTTCAGTATTACTGACTTTCACTGAGTCCGTGCTAATTACACAATGGCTAATCCATGAGCTAAATTACATCTTGAGTCTACACTTTTATGACTGAAACGAGGTTAAGGGTGAATTAGCCTGTGAAAAAACATACCTTTCGAGATGAAAAGCTTTGGCTCCACAATCTATGCCCTCCGATTGCTTCATTGCCCCCCCCCCCCCAGACAAAAGGTGTTGAGATCTAGCAAAAAAGTAAGGCGTCTACTTTAATTAAAACCACATATATTTAGAATAAAGTGTATATAACACTGTTTTCCTGAGAGCCCAGCATATGGAAATGTGTTCACAGTAGATGATGCCTCACTTTCCAGAACATGAAAAATGATGCATTAAACACTCGATGACTGGACCTATTCTGATGAGAAATCACAGTACATTTTCCCCTTTTCCTCTTCTCTTCTTCCTTTTCCTTGCTTTGTTGTTTGAGATGATCTTGCGGTGTGCCCAGGCTAGATTTGATTTTGTCATGATCCTCCTGCCTCAACTCCCCAGAGCTGGTGCTGGGATTACAGGCATGAGCCGCTATACTTGGCTATAGTACATATTTTCTAAATTTACTGTTATTACTACTATTATTATTACTATGATTTGGTGTGTGGCTGTGGAGGTCTATGGAGGGGCACACATTACACAATGTGCGTGTGGAGGTCAGAGGACTGCTTTGTGGAGTCATTTCTCTCCTTCCACCTCTCTGTGGGTTCTAGGATCCATCCCAGGTCACTAGACCTTTCAAAGCATGAAAATGTACTCTCTGAGTCATCTTACCCTCTAGCAAAAATACTTAATATTTTAATATAATAAAAAGTACACTATTCATTTTCTTTTCTATATGTGTGTCTGAGCAGAGGTGTGTGCACCACAGAGGTGCAGAAGGCTGTGGAGGGATGAAGAGGTGTTGGGTCCCCTGAATCATGAGCTACTATGTGATTTACTGGGAACTGAACCCAGGTCCTGAGCAAGAGCAATAAATGATCTCCAAAGTACAATTTTCTTTTGGCAGAAGAGGACAGGGTTTCAGTGTGTAGCTCTGGCTGACCCAGAACTCACTATGTAGACCAGGCTGGCCTTGAACTCACAGAGCTCTGACTACCTCTGCCTCTCAAGTACTCCACCACTGCCAGACTTCCATAGTACATTCTTATACTCCCCTCCCCAGAAAATCTTTGCTTTGTATTTTTGTTTTTCCTGTCATGAAGACTGTAGCTGGAAAAACACGGGTGGCAATTATATTTGCCTAAAAGTGTTCTTCTCATGACTCCTGAAACTCTCTAATATGAATTATATCCATTTTTAGAGTGGGGCAAAGTATGAAAAAGGTCTCACATTGCAACCTGGGCTGTCCTTGAACTCATGATCTTCCTGCCTCAGTCTCCCAAGGGCTGAGGTTGCAGGTATATGCTTGTCCATTGATTTCTTTTAAGATGTATTTTAATTATATGTGTATGTGTATGTATATGTGTATATGTGTGTGAATGGAGTATATTGAGTGGAGGTGCCCATGGATTTCAGAAGAGAGAATTGGGTTCCCTGAGACTCAAGTTACTGATGGTTCTGAGTTGCCCAATCATTTGTGCTAGAAGCAGATTTAGGGTCCTCTTCAAGACCAATACATGTTCTTAACTGCTGAGCCATCTCTGCAGCCCGTGATCATTTCAGTTTTAAAGATCTAAAGAAAGGTAAGCAAGAATAGTAATTTCTAAGAAAAAAAACTTTTAAGAAACTACATTTTTCACGTATAAATAACTTATTTTATGTACATTAGCATTTTTGCCAGCATCCCTAGCTATGTGAGGGTGTCAGACACCCTGGACCTGGACTGGAATTACAAACAAACAGTTGTGGTCTGGTACGTGGGTGCTGGGAATTAAACCCAGCTTCTCTGAGAGAGCAATCAGTACCCTTAACCACTGAGCCATCTCTCTAGCTGCTTGTTTGCTTTGTGTGTGTGTGTGTGT
The DNA here is from genome assembly GCF_963924665.1 of Micromys minutus. Taxonomy (NCBI): domain Eukaryota; kingdom Metazoa; phylum Chordata; class Mammalia; order Rodentia; family Muridae; genus Micromys; species Micromys minutus. The sequence continues at coordinate 36,163,516 of NC_137979.1, read as the reverse complement.
GTGTGTGTGTGTGTGTGTGACAGATCTTACTATATAGCTCAGTCTGGCTTTGATCGCGCACAATGATTCTCTTAACTCAGCCTTCCAAGGGCTGGGATTACTCATGTGTACCTACATACTGATTTTATTAAAGGATAAAAAAAGAGACTGCCTAGTTCACTTATTTCACTTGAGAATTGCATGAAACCATGACGACAGAAATGTGGGGGTGGAGGAGATGGCTCAGGGGGTGCAGTGCTTGTTTTGCAAGCATAGGGATTTGAGCTGATCCGCAGCATCCACACAGAAAGCCTGGTGCGGTGCCGTGTGCCTAGAACCCTAGTGCTGAAGTGAGGGAGACTGGGAACCCCCAGAGGCTCACTTGCCAACCAACTTAGACAATCTATGAGCTCCAGGTTCAGTGAGAGATCCTGCCTCAAAAAGTAAGATGGAGAACAAAAGAAAAAGACACTCAGTGTTGATCTTTGGGTTATGCATTTTCATGAGAGAGCATTCTCTCTCTCTGACACACAATAGATAGATGATAGATAGGTAAATAATAGATGATAGATAGACAGATGGTAGACAGATAAACAGATGTTAGACGACAGATAGGTAGATACATAGATGATAGACAAATGATAGGTGATAGATTATAGACAGATAATAGATAGATAGGTGATAGACAGACAGATAGATGATACAAAGACAAAAACACATCTCCCTACAGTTTCACTCACATTTTTTTAAAGCCAGAAAATTTAATTTATGTACCTCATTTGAAATGTAACCAATCCAGAAAAGGCATGAACCTTCACTGGGTCTGTTCATGTGGTTTTGTGATGTGATTTTGTAAAAGCAAAAACGATCTGGCAGTAATGGCCTTTTCTTGACATAGTGTTTTCCCCTACAAATCGCAGCTAAGAATCCTTGTGTACTCATGTGGAGTAAGTTACCATCTGTAGGTGCTGGTGTGCTGCTGGGTGTGGAGAAATGGTGGACAAGCCACAGAGATCCTGCCTGGTTCCTTCATTCATCTCCACACAGGCGGCAGAATGTGCCAAGCTCTAGCTATGACCTTTCACACACCAAATACTGAATAGGACCAATCACCGCAGCGGTGTGTTAAATGCGCCTATGCATAGGACCAATCAGCGCAGCGACATGTTAAATGAGCCTCTGCATAGGACCAATCAGTGCAGTGGCATGTTAAATGTACCTTTGCATAGGACCAATCAGCGCAGTGGCGTGTTAAATGCGCCTCTGCATAGGACCAATCAGCGCAGTGGCGTGTTAAATGTACCTCTGCATAGGACCAATCAGCACAGCGGCGTGTTAAATGCCTCTGGTGCCTTGATTCCTCAATTTGCTGTTTCACTGAAATTCATAGTTTAAGACATTTTCTCTTGTAATAAAGGTTGGATGTAATTTTTTTAAAGCAAAAAGTTAAATTTTAGAAAATCCACTGTGTGTAGGTTCAGTTTTAAAATGTTTTATTTTATGTTGCTTCAGGCAAATTGTCCAATGGCACAAAGTCAGTTCAGAGGCTGTCAGGCCTCAACAGAGCCCTGGCTAAGCCTCTGCTCACTGAATGGGTTAATAATACAGTGTTTGTTGCCTTTAAGGCAGGCCTTTGTATTACACACACACACACACACACACACACACATACTCTCACTCTGTAGCCCTAGTTGTCCTGGAACTCACTCTGTAGATCAGGCTGACCTTGAACTCACAGAGACCTTCCTGCCTCAGCCTCTTGAGTGCTGGGATTAAAAGCATGAGCCATCACACCTGGCCAGCAAATAATTTTGATTAGATATATTTGCCCAAGGACCTCAGCGTGATGTTTCACACCTGGAATTTGAGTACTTGAGAGGCGGAGGCAGGAGACTAGCCTTGGCTCTATAGTAAACCTGAAGCGGGGTAGAAATGAAAGGCTTGTTCAGCAGGGTGCTGGACAGCTGGCTAAGAGGGTAAGAACACTCACTGCTCTCGAAGGGGATGGTCGGTTCTCTGCACCACACAGTGACTCACAAGGATCAAACGCCTTCTGGCCTGTAAGAGCACAGACATATATGTCATATACATGATGCACATACATACATGGAGGCAAAATACTTACATAAAATAAGTGAATCTTGGGGGTTTTGTTGTTGTTGTTTGTTTCATTTGTGTTTTGTTTGGTTTGGTTTGGTTTCCCAGACAGGGTTTCTCTATTTAAATAAATACATCTCTTTTTAAAAAAAATAGGTAAGAAATGTGTGTGGAACATAGCAATGCACACTACTGTTTGCAAAAGGAGGAGAAATAGATTTGTTTTTGATCATATCTGCAGAACGAACTCTGTCTGGAAGGACAAACAAAAAACTGTAGAATTTCTGGGCCACCAAGATGGTTGCTGCCAACTAAAAACCATTGTTTGGTTCCAAGGTCCCACACTGTAGAAGGAAAGAACTTCTAAAAGTTGCCTTCTGACCCCCATTTACACACTACGGTACATGAGTGCACACACACACACACACACACACACACACACACACACACACACCAAGACACATGACTAAGTAAAATGCATAGGCCGAGTCCCATGATACACATATAATAAAATGCATTAATTATTGCATTTAGCCCAATGATACAAATGTATATAGATGCTATAATAAAATGCATTACTTTCATAATAAAATTTAATAATAAAAAATAAAAAGCATAGGTTGAAAGAAGAAAAGAAATACTTGCTCAAAAGTGACATTGGGCATATTCTTTTATTGGGGAAGGATGTTAGATGCTGAATGGTATAAACACTGTCTACCACACCACCACTCCCTCGAGACTCCCTGGTCACTTAGAGTCACTACGGCTTTGGGAAGATCATAAAATGTAGCTATTCAAAAGAGATTTCAGACTCCTCGAGGAATTCCTCGGCCTGAAATAGGCTGTTCTGAGAACATTTTATTTTTTAAAGCAGGTTGGAAAAGTTGCTATTCTAAGCAAGAAAGAGTGAGAGGTTAGAGAAACATGTTAATATTCCCCAGACAGAAATTTTGGAGTCAGTTAATGACAAATAGTTGGCAAAACTGATGAGTGAGTTAGACGAGAATCAATTTTCGATCGTATCTGGGTCTGTGAGCTCCATTTTACTGTATATTGTTTAGAACAGTGACCACAGCAAGTTTTGCAGGACTCCACAAGGAAAAGCTTGAAAGAAGGCAGGCTTTCCTTCCAGGAAGTTGTCCCTGAGTGTGTTCCCTCCTCCAGGTGCTGTCAGTCCCTGGCTGGGTCTCATTAGCTTTCTACACCATCATCAATTTATGAAGCAGGTAGTAAAGATCCACAGCCATTTTCTCATCATTCCGTGCTCCTTCAGAACCCTTCAAACCATCAACAATCAGCTCATGTACATGAATAAATCCCTGCTGTGTGTAGCATTGGAAGATCCCAGGATGCAGACTGGGTACAGTCGGACTGAAATAACGAGATCTGTCTTGTGTACCTGACTGGAGATGTTTAAAACAGGATACCTTTTTTTTTTTTTTTTTTTTTTTTCACTCTCCTTGTCAAAGGCTGGTGCTTTGTATAAGCTTACATCCATGGGTCTGCTTTCCTGAGTTCCTTCCTGGTCTTTTGTCCTTGTCGGGGATGGCTCTGGAGTTTTGAAATAAGAAAGGGTTTGGAATTGCAATCTGATTGGAATAAGATTAACATAGGGAAATATATGATATCTTGTGTATTTAATTAATTACATTTCTGGGCATTATTAAGTTGTTTACCGGGGATTGAACTCTGGGCATGACACGCCCTGAGCAGGCACTCCACCTCTGAACTATATCCCTGGCTTTTGCCTGACTGGAGTCTTTTTAGTGGTGATTCTGGGGGAGAGGAAAAATGATTAAAGAGCTCATGCCAGGTAACGTGTTGTCATTGTCACCACCCATATACCCCCTGTCTTAGTCACTGTTCTGAGCTGTGAAGAGACAACATGCATGAGGCAACACTTAGAGGGGAAAAAATATTTAATTAATATAATTAGTTAAATGATTAAATTAATGTTTAATGAGGTTTAGTCCATCACAGTCATGGGGTTGGGAGCATGGTGGCATGCAGGCAGACACTAGAGCAGTCACTGTGCTGGAGCAATAGCTGGGAGCTACATCCTGATCTGCAGGCAGAGAGGGGGGAAGGGGAGTGCAGACAGACAGACAGACAGACAGACAGAGACATACACACTTCCTTCAGCAAGGCCACACTTTCTAATCCTTCTAATCCTTTCAAATAGTGCCACTCCCTGGTGACTATTCAAATATATGAGACTATGGGGCCACTCTTGTTCCAACCACCACATTCTCCCCCACCCCTTTCTTTCCTTGTAGAAATTGTTCTTTATGGCAGACACTGTCCCACCCTGTTAAACAAATTCACCCATGGAGAAATATCCAACTTCCATGGACAGTGCTTTGGAGGATTCTACATTCATGTGAGACTGAGGATGTCCCTGTCCCTAAGTTGCTCACAGTTCAAAGTGAATTGGGATATTAAAAAACAAAGACAGGCTGGAGAGATGGCTCAGCAGTTGGAGAAGTACTTGTTGCTCTTGCAGAGGACTCAGATTTGGTTCCCAGCACCCATATCAGGTAGCTCACAACCACCTGTAGCATCCAGTTCCAGGAGATCCAACACTCTCTGGCCCCTGCAGGCACCTTCATGCATGTGGTTCACATAGACATATATACATAGACATTTTTTTAAAAAATGTCAGAGCTGGAAAGATGGCTCAGTGGTTAAGAACACTGACTGCTCTTCCAGAGGTCCTGAGTTAAATCCCAGCAACCACATGGTGGCTCACAACCATCTGTAATGGGATCTGATGTCCTCTTCTGGTGTGTCTGAAGACTGCTAGAGTGTAGACTATATATTTATTATATATAATAAATAAATCTTTTAAAAAATTAAAACAAAACAAAGCAAAAGGCTGCCCATAGACTCAGCCCTGAAGGACACCTGGTAGAAATTACAGTGTGGGCAGGAGGGAAGGTTTCATTGACTTATTTCTATTTTCTCTTCTGCACTGTCTTACGTCACACTACCTTCTTTCCTACACTCAACGGAGGAAGCAAATATTGGTAGTATGTTTCTGCTACAGTTCTCAGGGCTGCCAGCAGTGTAGGACTTTTATTCCAGTGGGAAAGGTTCTGATTAAAGAAGCAGGATATCATCAGACCAAGATAAAACAGGCAGGCTAAGGGCTAGATAATGACCCTAGACGGTGGTCAAAGGGAGAGATCCTGAGGAGAGGCATCTGGGGCCAGAAGCATGGCTGGAAGGTAAGAAGTAGGTACAAGAGGATTTGGAGGGGGTGTCTGGCTGCCACCGTGGAAGGGCAAGAGTGGGCTCTGTGAGCTGAGTGTCTGAAAACTCAGAAGCAGAGACCAGAGACTAGAGTCCAGCACAAAGTAAGGACAGACAGGAGCTGACCACAGGCATTTCCAAAAGCGTGGAGGCTGCTGGGCAGAGGCTGGTGGTTTTTAAGTTGCATTCTTGGTTCAGTCTGGAGAGGGGAGTGTAGGTTTTCAGGGATGAGCCATGGGTGTTTTCTGTCCTTCCTTTAACTGTTATTAGACAGTTGACAGTTTCATGAGCATGACATTAGAGTGAAGATAGAATAGACAATTAAAAAAATTTAAGTATTACATTTGTGTGTGAACACATGTACATGTGTGTACACTCAGACATGCAAGCATGTGCATTTGACTTAACACATATGTAGAATTCATAGGACAGCTAGCAAGAGTTGGTTCTCTCCTTCCACCATGTGTGTCCCTTGGATCCAACAAGACATCGGGCTTTTGGATAAGCTCCTTTGCCCACTGAGCCATGTTCCTGGCCCTAAAATAGATATTTTAGGTAGGCTAGTATGAGCTGAACTTACTGGAATGCAGCCACACCTTAAACTGAGCATTCTACAAAGACTGAGTAACTGATTAGGATTTAAGTGAAGGGGCAGAGAGGTTAGAATGTTGCCAGTCCAGAGCCTAATTATAATTTATCTTCAGTTATCTTTGCCCCACAACCCACTTACCTGCTGAAAAACCATTCATTCCCCCACCTTGGGAATTCTGTGACAATTAGGTAAATCCATTTGGAATGACCAGTCCAAAGGCTAAGAAAGTTAGACAGAACCTGAGGCCTATGGCAGGAGTTTCTCTGTATCACTATAGCCGGCCCACCTGATGTTTGCACCAGTATATCTGAAAAGCGTGTTGATTTATGGCTTTCTTTGTTCTATTAATATGCAAAATTGCTGCAATGTTGGAACAGGGAGTTTGAGAAAACCCAAGTCTGTGTTCAGGGACCAGAATAAAAGGTCTCTTGTGCCTTTTGAGATGAGAGCCCAGCTTTTCTGTTGTCACTATGCAGGGGTCTTTAGGATGGGGAATCTTCCTTTCAAATGCCTCAGTGTTGGTTGAGTGCCAGGCATGTTAAATCCTCCTGACAAATTAAAAGTCTTCGTCTCTCCTTGCCTTTTAGGGTTGACAAGGAGTTCACTCTTTTTCTTTGTTCATTTGACTGCTTTGAGACAGGGTCTCACTCTGAAACTCTGACTGTCTTGGAACTCACTATGTAGACCAGACTGGCTTTCAATTCCCAGAAATCTGCCTGCCTCTGCCTCTTCAGTGCTGGGATTAAAATCATGTGCCACCAGGCCTTCACAGGAGCACACACACATAAAAAATGTGTACACAAACGATGGGAAGAAAAAACTTAGCATCAACCCAAAGAGTAAGACTTCGAAGTTGATCTTTTTGTATTCTATTTTTAAATTTTATAATTACATGAGGGACGTTTGAGGGTATGCATGTGCTACAGTGTGCATGTGGGGGTCAGAGAACAACACACAAGGGTCAATTCTCTCCTACCCTGTGTGTTCTGGGGACCCAGCTCAAATCTTTAGGCTTGGCAGCAAATGGTTTTCCCTGTTGAGCCACCTTACTGACCCCTATTGGGATTTCCTTGATTTGTTTAGTTGGTTTATTGGAATTTGCTGTTGTTTTATTTTGGGGGTTATTTTTATTTGTTTTAAACCAGGATCTCTGGTAGCATAGATTGGCTTCAGACCTATGATATAGTTTGGATGACCTTGAACTCCTGTCCTTGCTGTCTTGACCTTCCCAGGGCCGGATCACAATGTGCACAGTTACACTGAGCTTCATTTGTTTTCTTGTCTTTTTTTAAATTTATTGTTGTTTTATTTGGATGTGGGGGGTTAGACATCTCAGTATCCTAGGCTGGCCTTAGACTCAGCATCTTCCTGCAACAGCCTCCGGAGGACTGAGATTGTAAGCATGAGTTTGGGTTTAGTCTAGTGTCCGCCCATCCCCCACCCCATCCTCATCCCCCACTGCCATCAGGATCTCAGACCAGATTAGCCTTGAACTCACAGGAATCTGCCTGCCTCTGAGTAATGGGATCGAAGATGTGCAGCACCACACACGGCTTCCTCAGTCTGCCTTTAAAGCTTGTCATTCTGTAAACAACGTCCACGATACATGCATAATCTTGATGTAAAGTTAAATACTGATGCAAGGGATCTAAGTATCGTCTCTCACCTCAGAACCCACACGGAATATCCAGTGTAGGTGTTCCTCTTCTGAGACCTCAGCTATTCATTTGATTAACCAGAGCCCCAGGCGATCCACTGGGCATAAAGGATGAAAGAACTGTGTGATGCTCTTCCAGCCCCTGAGCCAGACAAAGCTTTTGTATGTCTTTAAAATGAACAATTTGTCCACTTACAAATTGTATACATGTGACTACAGTGGGTGAACAGGCCATTTACTCTACACAGCCTGCAAACATCATCTTTCATTGTTTTCCAAAGACTAACAACCCCCACAGTTTAAAGGGTTCTCTCTCTCCTCCTCCTCACCACCTCCAGAGCTCAGGCCACTGTCACCATGACAACCAGAACAGAAAGCCTTGGAACTATCTCTCTTACTATGGGCACACATCTCCCTATAATGACAATTTTTATATGTCAGCCAAACTGGACTCTGGGGGCTGTTCTTTAAATATATCTTTAAGTCATATTGAAATTGGCAGTCTGGAGACAAGGTTTTGATGGTCAAGGAACTAGGAATTCTCATATCTTGCTTCAAAGACAAGAAAGCAAAGCATAGAAAGGTGTTTTACTGGCAGGGGCTTCGAGTCTAAACTCGGGTAGCATTCCGGTTAGTATGTCCAAGTTCCTCCTTAATTAAGCCAGGTTGGCATGAGAAGCCTGTTTGAGCACTGAGACTGGAAATTAGTTTCCCCAGCTGAAACCTGTCCTTGGAGCCTTAGGCTCATGTGGCCATCTGCCTCTTTGGCCTTACTCTTGGCTGCCTCCAGTTCACCTCAGCAATAGTGACTTCCCTCCATAAATGGGTCCACCAAGCAGCCAGGGTCCCAGCCAAAGGGAGGCATTCCTATTTCTTCCTCTCCTTGCCCCTCTCCACAGTAATCCTTATTAAGTCTTAAACTAGACCAGGCCTGTTTTCCTCCTCTTTCAGTCCCACCCATCACTGTCGATAAAAGCAGAGTTGTCTTCTGCCTCTGTTTTTGTTATTTGAGATTTAAAAAAAAAAATTACTTACTTTATTTCCTGGTCTGAGAAGAGGCTGTCAGATTCTTCTAGAACTGGAGTTATGGATGATTGTGAGCCACCATTTAGGTGGAAATTGATCCCAGGTCCTCTGCAAGAACAAGTGCCCCTAACCACCGAACCATCTCTCCAGCCCTATTTAGGTCATCTGAATCAGAGTCTTACTCTCTGGCTTAAGCTGGCCTCAATCTGAGATCTTTCTGTCTCTATCCATCTGGTGCTGAGGGTGTAGCTCCACAGCCCGCACATGACTACCTTGATTACTCCAGACTTTGCTCATTCCTCTTGAAATGTATTCTTTCAGAGAATAAATATATCTTTAAGTCATATTGAAATTGGAGACAAGGTTTTGATGATCAAGGAACTAGGAATTCTCATATCTTGCTTCAAAGACAAGAAAGCAAAGCATAGAAAGACAGAGAGAGAGAGAGAGAGAGAGAGAGAGAGAGAGAGAGAGAGAGACAGAGACAGAGACAGAGACAGAGACAGAGACAGAGACAGAGACTGGGTGATAAACAGGATAGAAGAGCACGGGTTCTTGTCCCAGATGGGTTTAAGGGTATATGTTCAGCCTGTAACTGTCCTGGTTTTTTCCCTGCTGTGTTCCAAGAAAAAAATAATTCTGATTTCTTTGAAAGAGGGTCTTATGTAGCCCAGGCTGGTCTTGAACTCACGCAGTGTGTGGCTAAGGATGATCCTTCTGCCTCTGCCACCAATGGGTTGGGATTTCAGGCTTGCAATTGCTACAGTTTTGATTCCTAAACTACCAACTTAGTAATAAACCCAAAAGCACAATTCCTGGGGGGGTCGGAGCTTGCTTTTATCCTACACAAGTGGGGGAAGTGTTTTTCTTATTCATAAGCACTGCCTACTCAAAAGGAAAATGGAACTCGTATTCAGCCACCATCTAAATTGCATTATGAAACTTATTGATGATATTCATAGTATTTCTCACAAAGTTTATGGGACTAATACTTGGGCAAAATTTGATTTCTAGGTCTGTCACAGCAGCGGCAGGAAAAATAGTGCTGCATCTGTGCCAGCGTTCATTCTCGGCACAGTTCGCTGCCTGAGACTGTCCATGGCTGACTCATTTTATTCGACAAATACCAAACTGGACCCAGGTCTATTTCAGGGATATTGGCCATCCTGGAGCTTTTACAGACATATGCTGGAGGAAAAATACATGAAATGCAAGTCTTCCTGAATGCTGGCTGAGCAGGTTCGACTTTGAGTGTAGGGGGAGCGGGGACCAGCTCAGAACAGCTGGAAGGAATTGCCGGATCCTCTCTAGAAGTCTCTGGCTTAGATTTTTAACTTTGAAAGCTTGACTGGTTTTATCAAACGAGTCCATAGAAGCAGAGGGGCCTGTGTCTACAGCACCAGCTGCCTAATTGATTGTCTCTGTTAATTAGGCTCTGGGTCTGTGAATGGAGCCCCCCACTTGCAACAGTAACTGGGTGTTCAATTAATTTTTCTCTCTGCTTAAAATGTTCTGGACATTGGAAACATTGTTTAATTATAGTATCCCCATCTGTCTACTCTCTGCATTGTATGGCCAGAAAATACACAATGTGTTTATTGTGTTTATTGATTTATTTAAGCTTCAAAGATAAGAGAATGCTATATAATAGGACACAGAGAGGGTAGGTCCTCATCACTTCTGTTGAGAAAAGAGGCAAACTGCTCTGTCCTTTCAAATGTTTGAAACAGTCACTGTGAGAAAAGCTCCAATATGCCTCTGATTTCCCTGTACTCAGAGATTCCCCTGAGTACAGAAAATTATGTCCTAAAATACCTAGATGCCAGCTGGTATGTATCCCAAGAGAAGCAGAGTGGATGATGAGAATTTAAAAAAAAAAAATACCTGGAGAGCCAATTTGTAGTGATAGCGATCTTAACTGAATCACCTGGGACCTTATGCGTAATAATATGCACCGAGTGCCCCTGGCTTCCACTTAATTAACGGCCTTATTCCTTTTAGACAGGGTATGTATGGTTGAGATAAAGCCATTGCAAACATATGTCTGCAGTTGAAGCACAATGCCTTCATGGTAGGGTGTGTGTGTGTGTGTGTGTGTGTGTGTGTGTGTGTGTGTGTGTGTCTATATTAGAATGGCCTCGTTTCTTTCACTGTGTGTACCAGCCCTAGCGAGTCATCCAGATTAAAGGATGTGTAAAATGAGGTAGTTTGACGAGTCGAGACAAGAAAACACGCCTGGCATCTGATGGAAGTTAAGCTTAAGGATCACGAGGCAGTTACTGCTTTACTAAGAAACCTCACTGAAGTGGGGGAAATACTTGTGAAATTTGGACTCTCATTTTCTCCAGTACGAGGAGGAATTTGTCTCCTAGAGTCATCTGGTTGGTCGTGGATGGAAGGGATCAGTGAGAGCCCCACTTGGCAGGCTGCTCAGTGGAAACCCATATGCTCTCTGACATTGATCATAATTATCTCTCCGTCATTCCTAGGTTAGTTCTTAGCAGGAATAGGAGCCAGCGACATCCCGAGGGAGGCTCCTGCTGCGAAACCAGAGCTGGCAATGAATCTTTAACAAAAGATCAAGGACTTGACATTTATTTTTAAGCTTGAGAAGGAAGTGTACAATGTTGGCAGCAAATGCAGGGCTGGTGACTGGGTGGGGACATGACGAGTGTATGTATGGATATAGGTACAGACGGTATAGACAAGACCCACGTATACACACGGCATCTTAGAGAAGAAAGGTGGCACAATGCATTTACCATTTTCATTTTGAATCAAGTTAATTTTTTTTAAAAAGATTTATTCCTATTATCTCTAATTCTGGGTATGTATTGCCACATAAGTACAGGTGTCTGTTGAGACCAAAGGTATTGAATACCCCTGGAGCTGGAGGTAGAGGCAGTTGTGAGCTGCCCAACATGGGTTCTGGGAACAGAACTCAGATTCTCCACAAGATCAGCAAGATATGACCACGGAACTATGTCTCCCACCCCACCAGGTGTGTCTTAACATTTTTATATCCAACAAATGTTTCCAAGACACGGTCAGGAGGTTTGGTTCACACACAAAACAGAAGAGCCAGTTGTTGTCATGGTTAATGGACCGGACTAGCAAGCAGAAACAGCGACAACCAAAGTTTTGTCCCCACGCCTGGTCAGAGGACACATGCATGCAAACTTGTGAATTTGTTAATTTATGAGGAGGTAGGACGGTGTGCTTGTTGAAAAGGTTAAATAAAGTACACTAAGTGAGAATTTATCATCTTCAAACTGTCCACCTACAGTAAGGAAGTTTCTTCAAAATTAATTTTAAACACAACAGATGCAGAGAAAGGTGTGGCTGTCAGAAAATTTGCCAATGAAGTATAATAGGGTGTGAGCCTCTCCCTACAGGAGAGTTATTTCTATCTCAGGGTTTAGTTCAATGTCCTGATTAGTTCTACCATTAAAATTAAATGCAGAATATAATTAAGCAAATCCTCCAGGTGACACACCTCAAAATTCCCCCAGCTGAATCTCAGGTTGGTCTTCTTTTACACTAAACTACTTACAGGCCTTGAGTCTGGTTTAATCTTCTCAGTTTGGCATAATTATTTTTGCTTTTCTCACCATAGATGTTCATGGTCATTGGGGAGACAAGAAACCATTTCTCAAAGACAAATAAAAGAGAGACAGGGCCAATTAATTAATTATTTGTTCGAGAGATGGTTTCTCTGTCTAACCTTGGCAGTCCTGGAGCTGGATCTGGAAACCCGGCTGGTCTCAAACGCATAGAGCCCACCTGTCCCTGTGTTGAGATTAAAGGTGTGCACCCCCACTGCCCGGCCCATGAGTTCTAATCCACAACACGTTTGTTCCTTCCTTTTAAAGTGGTTCTCAAGCATCCTAATGCTGAGGCCCTTTAATGCAGTTTCTCATGTGGTGACTCCCAACCATAAAAATTGTTTCGATGCTACTTCATAACTGTAATTTTCCTACCATTAAGAATGGTAATGTAAATGACCACTTTCTGATCCCTTTTCTGATGGCCTTAGGTGACACCCTGTGAAAGGGTTGACACCTTTCCCAACGGGGGTTTCAATCCACAAATTGAGAACCATTGCTTTAGAATACACGTTAACAAGTGGGGCTGGACAGCTGGCTCAGCAAATAAGAGCACATTCTGTTCTTACAGAGAACCTGGGTTTGGCCCACAGCATTCACGCGGTTCTTACAACCATCAGTAAGTCCAGTTCCAAATCTGATGCCCTCTTCTGAGTCCAAGAACACCATGTTTGCAGGCAGTACACATACATGCATGTATGTAGGCCAAATGTTCATATGCATAAAATAAAATATCTAAATGGTTTTAAGGTAAATGTATGAAGCAAAGTGTTTACCAAGCACTTTACATTTGTGCTCTTAATTCTCGTAGAAATCTTAAATACTTTATATATTTAAACCCTCTTGTCACCCCTAAAAAGAGTTACTATATCCCCATTTTTCCTCAGATCCAGCTAAAGCTTAGAAAGTTTAATTTATTTGCCTAAAGCCACAGAGGCTGAAAGTCATCTCTGGTAACTGTGCCAATCTGATCTTCCAGGAAACAGGCAAAGAGCTGAAGTTCAGGGCACATACAGGTGATCTGAAGTAATGCCTGTCAAAGATTAAAGGATAACTTTGTGTGTTGGGACACACCTGTGGTCTCAGTCCTCAGGGGATAGAAGCTGGAGGGTTAGGAGTTCAAGATTGTGCTTGGTTACAAAATGAGAAGTTAGCAGGCTTACCTGAAACCTTGTCCTATAAACAAAACAACATCTGAGAGAGAGAGAGAGAGAGAGAGAGAGAGAGAGAGAGAGAGAGAGAGAGAGAGGGCCTATTGTCCCCCTTTTAAGGGTGCCTCCAATGACCTAAGGTTTTCTTTCCCACAGATTCTATCTACCAAGATTCTAAAGCTCATGGGCTACACCTTTAATACATGAGCTTCTTGCAGGCACATAAGATGGAAATCCTGGTCAGTGGGCTCTTAGGTACACTGGGTTTTGCATTCAGACTTTCAGCATAGGGAGGTCTGAAATTCACCAGAGCAAAGGGGTATTAAAAGCTCTGGGACCCTGGGCCAGCAGGAAAACCCATCGGATTAAGGAGCTTGCTGTACAAGGTAGAAGGCTAATGGTCCAAGTTCCATTCCTGGAACCACAGAGAGACGGATCATGACCTCCACAGGCATGCCAGGTCAGGTGTTCACATGCATCTCCCAACTCAATAAAACAATATATTTTAAAGGCTACGAGAGCAAATGAGACATGAAGGCAGAGAAGAGAAACAAGCTTTGAGTCCCAGGGTGGGTTCAGTTAGAGATCAGCATTTAGAGATTAGTGGGGGAGCAAAGAAGCAATGGAAAAGTAGACTGAGAGAGAACTGAGAGCCACTATTGCAGAGTGAGGAAAGCACTTTACAATGATGTGCTTACTTTTATTTACTTGTGTAAGCATGCATGCATGTTTGTGTGTATGTATGAATGTATGTATGTGTGTATATATGCATGCATGCCTGTGTGTATGTATGAATGTATGTATGTGTGTATATATGCATGCATGCTTGTGTGTATGTATGTATGAATGTATGTATGTGTGTATATATGCATGCATGCATGCTTGTGTGTATGTATGTATGAATGTATGTATGTGTGTATATATGCATGCATGCTTGTGTGTATGTATGTATGAATGTATGTATGTGTGTATATATGCATGCATGCATGCTTGTGTGTATGTATGTATGAATTATGTATGTATGTATATATGCATGCATGCATGCTTGTGTGTATGTATGTATGAATGTATGTATGTATGTAAATACAGCTAATTTTAGGGGCCATATTCAGGCATTGGATTCTCTGGAGTTCTAGGGAGCTGTGAGGAACTGGAGTTAAGTCCTCTTATCCAATGAACCCTCTCTCTAGCACCAAAGATGAAGACATTACTTTAGGGGGTGATCAGCATCCTAACAAGTGCTGACTGCACAGAGGAGACCATGAGGGCAGGAAATCTATTCCTGGGTTGGGCAGTGTGGTGTTTCAGTGTGTGTTCTCTTGCATGCTGTCCATTGGTCTTCATTTTCCTATCTCTTCTTATTCTGATGCAAGCTGTACAGTAGTTGGTATCCCTAGGATCTAAAACAGTGTCTTGTTCATGGTGAATGTTCAACGAGATGAGTAGTCATCAGATGTTCGTTGGATGAAAATACAAACAAACAAACAAACTGTGAAAGCCAGGCATGGTGGCAAAGCATCGTTAATCCCAGCACTTGGAAGGCAGAGGGAGGCAGGTCTCTGTGAGTTTGAGGCCAGAGCAAGTTCTAGGCCAGCCAGGGGTACAAACTTAGGACCTGTCTCAAAAAACAAACAAACAAAAGCAACCTATAAGACAAGAAAAATAAAGTTATATTTCTTAATTTTTCTTTGTATTAAAAAGAAAGTATCCCATGCCCAGCTAAGGTTTTGAATGACTTATTCAAAATTAGGCAAGGGTTTAACTCACTATTTCTTATCTGTAAAAGGAGATGGCTCAGTAGGCGAGGCACTTGCTTCCAAGCCTGAGGACTTCAGTTCTTGAAATCCACATGGTTGAAGGAAAGGACTGAATCCCCAATCTTGTCATCTCTGTCTCTCTCTGTCTTTCTGTGTGTGTCTTTCTCTCTCTCTCTCTCTCTCTCTCTCTCTCTCTCTCTCTCTCTCTCTCTCACACACACACACACACACACACACACACACACACATGCACACACACACACAGTGACATACACACAACTTCCCTAGCACAAAGTAAGTATAAATAAATAAATAAATGTATGTAAAATATATCTTGAAGGAGTTGATAGCAATAAGATAATGTTTGACACTTTACTCAGAATGGTGTGAGATATTTAGTGATTTGTAGATCTGAAAGATTCACACAAATCAGACCACACAGCAGGCTGGCAGGCTGTTCAGATGCATGTCATTGCTCTAGCAAGTTCCATGTGTTTGGTCGAACCTCCCCCATCTACAGTCATGTTTCAGTCTCACATTTCACTCAGTCTCACAACTTTAAATACCAGAAAAAAAAACTGAAATGTTCCTAGGGGCTTACATTTCCAACCAAAAGCATTTGAATGCATCTTGGGATTGGAAAAAAAAAGCCATAATATGTCTGAATCAGTGTTGCTACTATCCTTGTTTTATATTAAATTAAATTAATTCTGAGAGCCAGATGTGCTCATATCTGTAATCACAGCACTCTAAAAGCTGAGGCAGGAGGATGGCTAGTTTGGGATACATAGAGAGTTCCAGACCAGCCTAGGCTACAGAATGAGACCTATCTCTCCTTTCCTATCTCTCCTTACCACTAACTGGCAATTGTAGTAACTTTGTGTCTTTTTACATAATACTTCCTTTATTTGTTTAGAATCTATAGCTCAAAATCACTTCTTTGTGAACCAACAATGGCTACACCTCTCCAGATACCAAGGCTTAGAAAGGCCACATTGTCACAATCTAGATACTTCCCCTCCAAAGGTTAACTAGGAAGCTTCTAGAAACTCCTGTAGGTTGAAAGAAGGTAAAGATCCCATTTTCAAGAAGATTGGCCTTTAACAAGGGAAAAACTGTGCTTAGTGGGGAGGGTTAGAAGGGGATGGGATAAGCAGTTGTCGGAGCCCAGAGTCCGTCTGGATTATTGCTAAGCATCATTGACAGCTAGCCAAGGCTTCTGAGTTAGTGTTTCTCACTAACACACACACACACACACACACACACACACACACACACACACACACACAGCCCTCTGCTCCTTTGCATTTCTTACTGCCCAGGACCCAGAACACTTGACCCTCCTCTTTTCTGCTGCTGGTCAGAACTGATCACCTCTTGGTACTGGTGTATTAATACCAGATATCAAGAGGAGATGCCAGGATAGTATTTAAAGATTATAAATGCTAAGAATTTAAAAGACAAATAGAGAAAAGCTTCGACTTTTCCAAATAGGAACAGAGTTTTTGTTAGTGTGTTGATTCTTCTTTTGTTCTTTCTTTCTTTTCTTTCCCTGTGTGAGTTAGTGTGGTGACAGGGGTGTGGCTGAATCAGGAAAGACAGAACATCATCGGAGTGTGACAGCCGGAGAATGGGTTTTTCAGGCTGCAAGTGCGCCCTTTGAGATGACGAAAAGCTTCATGCTGCAAACTCCCTCTTTTGTATTCCTGTCTCCACGGGGGCAAGAACATCTCCGCAAATGACTGTGCCTCACTGGCCTGTCATTATTTTTAACACATTCACTTGTCACTTCCTAATATTAGACATTGTGCTAACTGCTTTGCATATACTCTTTATAGCCCCCCCCCCCCGGAATTTTTAACAGTCTTACTTCACACAAAGAAAACAACCTTAATCCCTTGGTCAGGTGCAGCATCTGGAAAGTGGGTAATAAGTCACTACGGAAGAGGAACAAACACAGTTAAGGGAACTTCACAAAGGTGAAGTGTGCTTAGTTGGAAAAACAGGATGCTGAGGTCAGAAAGGTACTTTCTGATTCTGGGACTCTTTGAATAAGAAATCAACACAGGCACACTCCAATTTCCATTCATAGGCTGTTTTCTTCCATGAGATGGATCTGGAGTTGGGACCACATATAATGAACAGATGCAGGTTGCATGCTACTGAGAGCCAGGCAGCTCATGACTTTGTGGCATCAAGTAGGGCTGTGAAAGCTTTTCCAAACAGGGCAGTCTTTTGGGCAAAAGCTGGTCTGCTCCCATGGAAAGGCTAGAATCTGATTTTCTTCTGCTTCTTTTTGTTGATGTAGAGCTGTGCCCCCACAGGTTCTGAGAAACCAAAGGTGAGGTGTTTGTCAGGTCTGGGAAGATGTCATGCTTCCCAGGGAGAGGTGACAGCTGAGGTGTCACTTCAACTGTTATTTCATCTCCCTGCAGTAGGCTCCTCACGCACCAAGGTGTGACCAGGCACTGACCTATTTAGGATGCTAAGACACCATTGGAGCACAAATATATGGGAGTATGGGGAGGGGCCAGATTATACAGATCCTGAAACCGTAGAAAGAAACTGAACCTTTTCGAGATGCTTTTAACATGATCTTAGTTTTTATTATTGTAATATTATTTAAACTATTTATTTATCATTTGCAGACATGACATTACTTATTTCTATATTAATACTAAAAAGGCTTACATAATATGCATATTTTATAAATACAACATCTTTGAGGGGTTGATAAGGTTTTAGGTAGCCAAGGCTAGTCTCAAACTTCTGATTGTTCTGTTCTTCCTTCAAGTGCTGTGATTTTTAGCCACACCCACCCTGCCCGCTCAGAAACAGTCACTGTTTGTCTCATGATCGTTGTATATTATTTTAGGTAGGAGTCCTTTAAAAATATTTTCCATTTCATCTTTAATTTGGTTGAGTCCTGATTTTGTAGTCTGGCTCTATCTGTAGAAATTCCATACAAAGAAGTTCTGTAAAAGCACTTTCCACTCTGTGAAGCACTGGATGGGTTCTTTTTGTTGTGTAATGTCACACTTATGATTGAAAACTTTCTGTTTCTTGTTTCCATGGTGCTAGAGATCAAATCCTGGTCCTTGCATATCTATGCAAGGTCTTTACCACTGAGTCAAATTTGCTATCTCTCTCTCTCTCTTTCTCCACACATACTCACACACACACACACACACACACACACACACACACACATACACACACACACACACGCACGTGTAGTCAGTTTCGATTTGTAACTCAGAATGACTGGAACTTGGCATATATACAGTATCTTAGACTGGCCTCAAACTTGAGATCCTCCTGCCTCAACATCACCCTCCTTCCCAAAGTGTTCAGTCTAATTGCCTTTAATGCTTTCAACTTCATTAGTTTAAAAGAATTTTATTAAGAAAAATATAATTCGTCTATAATTATTAAGGTAAAGTAATAAAACCTTGAGTTATGGGCTGGGTGTGGTGGCCTTAAATCCCAGTACTTAAAAGACAGAGGCAGGAGGATTTCTGTGAGTTTGAAGCTTGAGTGTGTGTGTGTGTGTGTGTGTGTGTGTGTGTGTGTATGTGAAGTCACACAACAAAAGGAACGCAAGGATGAGTTTTGTATGTGTCCAGGTGAGGTTTTGTAAGAAGATGAATTCATTTAACATTAACAGCACATAAAACTGTTATTCCGTGTGTCGATCCTTTGTGATTCATATTAGTGCAATGTGAATACTTACACTTTGTATGTACCTTCTCTGGCTACAAAGGCTGCATGTAATTATTGAAAACGTACATCTCATATAATCCATATTTTCCATCCTTTACAGAGCTGAGTTTACTAGTGGGGCCACATTAGCAGTAACACCAGAAATATTACTAGCTCTTTTGCTGTACAGATCTACTTTCCTTCACTCTGTTCTGCCCTGGTGTATATTCAGTCACTGGTGTAGTTACCATAGAAGCCACTGGAGGGCAGTAGCTCCCTCTCACCTTTGCCCCTGGCGTGAAAAGGGTGTTGCCTTTAGCCCAAGAGCATTCCTGAAGCAGGAAGTGTTGCACAACCTTAGGGAAACAGGGAGAGCCTCCTTCTTCCACATTTAGTTACACATTGTCACCTGGGTTTCATAGAATTTTGAGACTAGGACATGACTGAGAAAGTGGAGGGGGAAGTAGCCATGGGGGTGGGGAGATGGCTTTCTTGGTAAAGTGTTCATTACGTGTAAAAGCCAGGCACTCCTGTATGCAGTGGCCATTTCAGTGGCCAGTGACTTCGCCTCAAAGAAGATGGTGGCATCTAAGGAGGCAAAAGGCAGATAGACCTCTGAGAGTGTGAGGCCAGCCTCACATACATATTGAATTCAAGGGTATCCAAGGTTGGATCTGAGGAGATGGCTCAGTGGGGAAGAGTGCTTGCTGCTCTTCCAGAGGACAGCTCAACAACCATGCATAACTCCATTTCCAGGGGATCTGAGTCCCCATTCTGGCCCTTGGGTGCACTGTATACACACGGTGCACAGATACTGAGACTCATACAATAAAAGCACATAAAATCTTTTTAAGAATAAGGTGATGGAACTCCAGCTGCTGGTAGAGCCCTTGTCTAGTTTACACATCAGGTTGCAGCCCTGTCAGCCCAGTTCTCAGGAGGGAGAAATAGAATCAGAAATGTAAGGTCATTCTTGGCTACACTGTGAGTTCCAGGTCAGTGTGATCTACACGAGATTCTGTGTAAAAACAAATAAACAACATCATAAAGTATGAGAGACTGAGAAAACATGAGGGATCAACCTCTAGCTTTCACAGGCATGTGTGCTCACACACACACACACAAACACACACAAATAAGGGGAAATGACTCTGATACCCAATAGCTGGCAGCTCACAGCAAGTCTCACAGTGTTCCCTTACCAAAGATGAGCAGTTTTCAAAGACAGGGTCTCTTGGTTGCCTTGGGGAAACCAAGCAGTAACAAAATCATTCTGTAATTGTATCAGCATGGACCCGGAAAAGAACATTCAACAACCAGAAAAACAACCTTCCAGCTCTAGCTCCGTGGATGGTCCTAGCTTTCTGTGGCGTTAATGGGATAAGTCCAACAGCTGTTGCCTCCATCCTGGTTCTCTCGACTGTCTCATTGCCTTCCTCTGCTTCTCCTCAAACACCTTCTTGTGCATACTGATACCTGTGTAATGGCTGAGGTTTCTGTGTTAGGTCACTGGCTGTGCATGGATGACTTTGGCTGGTTTGTTTTTCAAGACAAGGTTTCTCTGTGTAGCCGTGGCTGTCCTAGGACTTGAACTGTAGATCAGGTTGGCCTCGAACTCAGAGATCTGACTTCCTCTGCTTCCCGAGTGCTGAAACTAAAGGCCTGTGCCACCACCTCCACCAGCAGCTTTATAGACTGTGTTTATAATGCAAAGAGTCACATCTTATAAACAACAGTGCTTGAGGATATACTCTTTTCTTCACTATTCCCTTAGAAAGAAAACCCAAGGACTGGGGCTGTGGTTCAATTAGTTAAATGCTTGCCTAATGGGGTTCCATTCCCAGCATAGCATAAAGGTTGTAATAGGGCATGACTACATTCCTAGCACTTTAGGGGATAAAGTCAGGGGGGGTCAGAAGTTCAAGGTCATCCTCATGACTAGTTAAGATGTTAGTCTAGGGTATATGAAAACATGCCTCCAAAAACTCTGTGTGTGTGTATGTCAACTTTAAACATCCTCTTTAACCTTTTCCTTGAGTTGTACATTAAAATTATCTACTGTACCGCTCACTTTTCCTTCCTTCCTCCTTCCTCCATTGGTCCCCTCTCATTTACTCTCCAAATGCCCTTCTCTGTCCTTTTATCCCACCCTCATGAGTCGTAAGAGTAGAGTGTAGAGTGTTGTGTAGAGCCCTAAGCCCATAATGGTTTCTATCGTCTGGCAGCACAGTACCATCTGCTCAGCTTGGCAGAAACCACTTGAGCTTATCTCCTTCCACTACCCCCGAAAGAGGCCACAGAACAGTACCCAGGGAAGTTACAGCTCCACGGCCTGGCCAATGGTTTTATCTAGACACCTGACATAGAAAGCAACCCTAAAAATAGACCCCTTCTGTACTGGTTTTGTGTCAACTTCACACAAGCTGGAGCTATCACAGAGAAAGGAGCCTCAGTTGAGGAAATGCCTCCATGAGATACAGCTGTAAGGCATTTTCTCAACTAGTGATCAAGGGGGGAGGGCCCAGCCCATTGTGGGTGGAGCCATCCCTGGGCTGGTAGACCTGGGTTCTATAAGAAAGCAGGCTGAAGCTGGAGAGATGGCTCAGCGTTTAAGAGCACTGGCTGCTCTTCCAGTGGTCCTGAGTTCAATTCTCAGTAACCACGTGGTGGCTCACAACCATCTATAATGAGATCTGATGCCCTCTTCTGGTGTGTCTGAAGACAGCAACAGTGTACTCATAAAATAAATAAATCTTTACATAAAATAAATAAATCTTAGAGATAAAGAAAGAAAGAAAGAAAGAAAGAAAGAAAGAAAGAAAGAAAGCAGGCTGAGCAAGCCAGGGGAAGCAAGTCAGTAAGTAATATCCCTCCATGGGCTCTGCATCAGCTCCTCCTTCCTGACCTGCTTGAGTTCCAGTCCTGATTTCCTTTGGTGCTGAACAGCAATGTGAATGTGTAAGCTGAATAAATCCTTTCCTTCCCAACTAGCTTCTTAGTCATGATGATTTGTGCAGGAATAGAAACCCTGACTAAGACACCTTCCCTTTGTAATGTGTGGGTACTTCACCCCAACTGGGACTGTCCTTGCCTACAATAGCAAGTTTGGGTCTAGCCTGGGATACATGAGGCCCTGTCTCAAACAACAACGAATACAAATACACATGGTAAAATTAAACTTTAGTTTTCTTGACACTTCTTTGTGTATATTCGTGCGTGTATGTGTGTGTGTGCCATGCACATGGAGATCAGATGACAATCTTCTAGAGTCAGTTTTCTACTCCCACCAGGTGAGTTCCAGTGATCAATTTCAGGCTTTCGGGCTTGGTGGCAAAGCACCTTTACTTGCTGAGCCATCTCAGTCCTTGTAAAATTCTTTTAAACTACATGAGTGGTTCAAGCCTGAAATCTCAAATGTTGGGCTCAAAGCCTGAGGCAAGAAGGCTTTACACAGTGAGCCTCTGTTTCAAACAAACAGAAACAAAACAGAGATTATACTTATCCCTATTTTATATATGTACACATTGAGCCACAGATAGCTCAGTGGTATAGTACTTGCCTAGCATATGCAAGGTCAGGGTTCAATCCCACACACTGAAAATAACCATCCCCCAAACCCAAAGCCTTGGTGAGTCACATGGTATGACGCTTTAATCTCTTGGACACAATATCCTGAGATAGCTATCAGGGACCCCTGTGTCTTCTCTGACCCAAGCTGGGCAAAGTCGATTTAATTAAACATTCACTCATAGTAACTCATTTCCAGAGCCAAGGGGATGTTTGGGATCTAAGCATCCCAGCCAGGAGGGGGTCCTTCCTGTGAATTCTGCATGGTCATCACATTCTTCTAGCAACTTCTTTCTGTGAGTTCCCAGATTTCAATTATACACCACACACACACACACACACACACACACACACACACACACACACGTTACCAAAGAGACTTAACATATCTTTGGAGGTTAGAGATGGTTTGGAAAGTCTCTCTCTTCTGCATTTGGTGATTCTTAGATGGAGAAAACCTGCTCTAAACTCAGTTTTGCCATTACTAGTTTCTTATCTGTCCAACTGTGATAACTGTAATGGCTTCCTCAAAGGCCTATTGTGAGGACTGAGAGGAATGAGTAACTTCTGTGGATGAGTGTCAGGCCTCTAGACTGTGACCCCAATAAAGATTACCCCTTCCTGTTTTCCAGGATTTCTAGTCAGTTAAAGTTAGAATAACCATGAAAGGACTGTATACTAAGAATGCTTCTGAGACAGGTTTTTTCCATGTTGCACTACTCTGCCTTAATCTCCCAAATTCAGGAATTACGGGCGTGTAAACCACACCTGGCTCTTAGACAATTAAAAAATATTATATTTGTGTGTGTGTGTGTGTGTGTGTGTGTGTGTGTGTACATGTGCCACAGCACTTTTGTGGATGTCAGGGGACCATTTGCAGAAATCAGTTCTCGCCCCTCACTATACAGGTGCCGGGAATTGAACTCATGGCATCAGAATTGATAGCAAGTCCCATATGGGATAAGCCATCTTGTTGGCCCCACAGTGATTACTTGAATTCCGAATGTGAGCCTTGCCATTTAAATTGACTTTTAGATGCAGTCCTGATGGCATATGTCTGTCAGCCCAGTGTTTGGGAGGCTGAGGTGGGAGGACTGAGAGCTGGAAACTACCTTGGCCAACACTGGAAAAGCCTGTCTCAAATACCAGCCAATAGCTGGGCATTATGGCATATGCCTTTGATCTCAACAGCTGGGAGGCAGAAGGAGAACGTTTTCTAGTTTGAGGCCATCTAGTCTACACAGCAAGTTTCCAGGCCAGCCAAGAGTTCTTAGTGAGTCTCTGTCTCAATACACAAACAAACAAAAGCAAACGGGCTGGGGAGATTCCTCAATTAGTACATCGTTTGCCTGGAAGGATGGGGGCCTGACTCTGGAGCCCTAGCACCCAGATAAGAAGCCACGTGTGCTGGCACACACCTTGTACTGGCTGGTTTTGTGTCAACTTGACATAAGCTGGACTTATCACAGAGAAAGGAGCCTCAGTTGAGGAAATGCCTCCATGAGATACAGCTGTAAGGCATTTTCTCAACTAGTGATCAAGGGGGGAGGGCCCAGCCCGTTGTGGGTGGAGCCATCCCTGGGCTGGTAGACCTGGGTTCTATAAGAAAGCAGGTTGAGCAAGCCAGGGGAACCAAGCCAGTAAGTGACATCCCTCCATGGCCCCTGCATCAGCTCCTGCTTCCTGACCTGCTTGGGTTCCAGTTCTGACTTCCTTTGGTGATGAACAGCAGTGTGGAAGTGTAAATGTAATAAACCCTGACTAAGACACACCTGTCATCCAGCTGATGAGGCAGAGACAGGTGGATCCCAGGGGCTCCTCGGCCAATCAGCTTTGTTGAATGGGCACACACCAGGCTCAGTGAGAGGCCCTGTCTAGAAAACAAGGTGGAGACTGATTGAAGACACATGAAACCAACCTAGCCTCCACTTGAACCTGCACACACACACCACCCGATGTGTACTCAATTGAACATGTACACACATGACAAAAAATAATGAACATGTGACAGCCCCCCCCTTTGGAGAGTGAACCCTGTTAATTTATTGGCATAGTCAATTTATCAGCAGGATGGGTAGTCTGTCCCCAGGAGGTAAGGTTGATGTCCGGCTGCCAGGTGCAATGCTGCATCTTGATGACTCAGCACTTCAGGCTTCAGTCAGGTTCAGTGACTCCTTCTCTCTCACAAATTTCATGCTGCTGCAGGAAGTCTTTTCTGCGTTCCCTTTGAACTTAGTCTTCAGGGCATCCCCTCACTGCTTTTGCACAGCTCCTGGAGAACCGGATGTAGCTGAGTCCAGCCTGTCCCCTGTACGCCACCCTGGTGTCTCGAGCCAGGCGTGTCGGGTCGCTTCAGAGTCACCTCCATGTCTGCCCCTTGAGAAGCCCACATCCACACCTGGATGAGTTTTATCTTTTCCCTGAGATTCTTTCTGTCAACTCTCATGATTAATTTTATACAAAAAATCTCTCTGAGGCGGGGGGACCAGTGAGATTAATCTTCATGGGGTGGGGTAAGGAAACTTGCTACCAAGCCTGGTGACCTGACCTGATTCTCAGAACTCACATAATGGAAGACCACCTCCTGAAACTCGATCTGTGACCTCTACAGGGACATCACACACACACACACACAACTAACTCAATAAACACACTTTAAAATTTAAAATCATTTAAATAAGCTCTAGTTCTGCTTCAAAATAATTAATTTATTCAAATAAAATATGGGTTCTGAATAAAATCTACAGCTTTTTCCCCCTAAAAAGGTTATATCCATTGTGATTTTTGGTTTGGCTATTATACATAGGAGTCATTGTCAGCTTTGTGAATTAGCTAAGTGAGAAGTGAGGAACATATTAATTTTTCCTATTGTCCTAAATTATCTTGGCTCTATCACACTCATCAGATAAATATTCAACCATCAAATTGGCTTTTCTATTTTGAAGATTAAAGTATTCACCAAGAATAGTTTCTTTTAAATCTGTAATAAAGGCAGCTGCCTGATAAACACCACATCATCAAAATTAGGCTAGAATTGATATAATTGCTTTTAAAATGAAAAAATTCAATTATTTTCTTTCAGTTAGTGAGAATAAAGGACATTCTCTTCGCCAATTTATAGAGCACATTGCTGAATAATGCTATCAAATAATTATGAAGGATAAGATAACAAAAATTTTAAAAATCCAGGTTTTGGTTATTGTTACTAAATATTACCAACTCCAAGCTTTAAATATATGTTTTTCCACATTGGGTCATTTTCTCATTCCAGATACTCTCGAAGGGTAGGACAGTGTTTTATTTGTTTAGCTAATGTTGCAAGAACCTTCTAGAATACAGGATTGCCCACTTTATTCTATAGAAAATAATTTTTGTTGTTTTTTTTTTTTTTTTAAACAGTCTCAGGCTGGCTTCAAATCTCATTATGTAGCTAAAGCTGGTCTTGAACTTATGCTATTTCTGTCCTAGCCCCACAAGAGCTGGAATTAATTACATGTGTGCCTAGGTCCTTATTTAATTAAAAAACAAACAAACAGGGTCTAACGTATCCCGGGCTAGCCTCAAACTCAATAAGAAGCCAAGGATAGCCTTTAACTTCTGATCCTCCTGTCTCCCTCTCCTGAGTGCTGTCACAAGTATATGCCACTGCTCCCAGCATATGTTGTGCTGGGGACAAATCCGGAGCTGTGTGTATACTGGGTAAAAAAAAAAAAAATAGCAATTGAGCTACATCATAGACCTGGAATGGTTTTTTAAAATGAGTACATACTTTTAGTTGCTGTAACCAAATGCAGAAGACAGAGTAATTAATAAGAAACAGAGGTTTGGCTGGGCATGGTGGTGCATGCACTCTGGAGGCAGAGGCAGGTGCATCTCTGAGTTCAAGGCCAGCCTGGTCCACAGAATGATTTCCAGTGCAGCCAGGACTACACAGAGAAACCCTATCTTGAAAAACAGAGAGAGAGAGAGAGAGAGAGAGAGAGAGATATTTAGCTTACAATTCTGGCATTTGACCTCCAAGTTTTATAGTACCAGCATTTTCTTGGCACCTGGTGGAAGACTTTTTGTTTTATTATAACATGGCAAAGGACATTGTAGCAAAGACAGGGAACAAAGATGCCCAAAGAGGCCAGGAGTTCAAGAGCTCTTATAACAAGAGTATCTCTGAGTCTAGAGAGATAGCCTAGTTAAGAGCTGGTTGTTTTTCCAGACCACCTGAGTTTGATCCCTGGCACCGGCATGGCAGCTCACAACTGTATATAACCCCAGACCCACGGAATCCAATATCCTCTTCTAGTTTCCAGAGACAATGTACAAATGTGGTGTTCAGACAAATATGTAAGCAAAACACCCATACACATGAACTAAGATAATCACATAAAATAAATTGGGCATACACATGAACTAAGATAATCAAATAAAATAAATTGGGCATAGAGCCATGGGGGCGGGGGGGTGACAGAAAATGTGATTTGAAGGGAGGAAAGGGAAGTAAGGGATGAGCTTCAACTAGGGAGGGAGATACATACAGAAGGAGGACGAAGGGTGAATGAAAAATCATAAGGAACCCTCCTATTAACAACCTACCTAAAAGATCTATAATATATGTAAGTTTGTAGATACATGTTCCCCCCACGAGCCATAGACTATCTAACAAAAACACCCAAACCATGTATGAGACGTTCTCTTTTGAATTGGTTAGAGTTGTCCAAAAGACTCCTTAAATGTTACAAGCTATGGCTGTTACTCTGGGTTACCTCCAGAGGTAGAAGTCACCTTAGATCAGAACTTAGGGGACTGCAGCTGGACTGGTTTTCTTGGTAGCAGAAGGGACCATGCAAGTATCCAAAGCAACCTAGCTATAATGCCTATGAACTACAACAATGACCAGCATGGCACACAGGGGCTATATTGGCACACATACCTTGGCAGCAACCAACAACCCTAAAATTGGCCTTAAGACCTACTCAACATAAGGGAAACCGTGTCTGGTAGTAGAAACATTGCCAGGTACTCGGGCCTAATGGAGAACCCATAGCCACTACTTTATTAAACTTGCAAAATCCCTAAGTACTTTCTAAATATCTATCCTTATACCCACAGATAAGAATAGGCCTCACTACTCAACAAGAAAGTTTCTCTTTGTTACAGATAAAGATCATTACATGATCAATCAAAATGCAAAGTTGTGGAGCCCAGTCCCCACTGATACAACTACAACTCCTGATCCCAAGGCTCAGGGAAAAATGGGAATGGAAAGATAATAAGACTCCCAAGAGCAGGAAATTTATTGTGAGATTGTGTCTCAAAGACCTGTGAACTCATCAACATGGCTGCCTAAATATAACCTGAACACAGATGACACCAACAGACAGATAAACTAGATAGGGGAAAGACTATGAGGGGAAAAAAACTCCAGACAAAGAAATACAGGCAAATAAGAAATGGCAAAAAGAGGATGAAACACTCATCCCCAGGGAAGAACACACAAACTGGTTATCCAATACTGAACGGTCAGCCCTGAGAACATACACATCCAAGTAACATTATAGGAACTGGGCATGTTGAATGTATATATTTAGAAATACACACACACACACACACACACACACACACACACACACACACACTCCAGCAACTAAAGAAAGAGAGGGATTGAAGGGAGGAAATGGAAGAGGAGATATTATGTAATTGTATTATAATCTCAAAAAGTTAAATATTATAATAAGAAGAGCCATTTCTGAGCCTGGTGATGATTCAGTGGGTGAAGGCACTTTCCATCAACCCAGGCACCCGAGTCCAATCCCTCAAGCCCATATAGAAAGAATGGATTCCTATAGGTGGTCCTGACCTCCACACCCATACCATGGCACATGCACATAAAGTAGTAGATGTAAATTTTAAAAATGTGTTCAATTTTCTGAGGAACCTCCAGACTGATTTCCAGTGTGGTTGTACCAGTTTACAATCCCACCAACAATGGAGGAGCGTTCCTCTTTCTCAACATCCTTGTCGACATCTGCTGTCACCTGGGTTTTTTATCTTAGTCTTTCTGACTGGTGTGAGGTGGAATTTGAATTGCATTTCCCTGATGACTAGGGATGTTGAGCATTTCTTTAGGTGCTTCTCAGCCATTCGATATTCCTCCTTTGAGAAGTCTCTGTGTAGCTCTGTACCTCATTTTTAAATAAGATTATTTGATTCTCTAGAGTCTAACTTCTTGAGTTCTTTGTATATATTGAATACTAGCCCTGAACAAATTTTTTTATAAAGTGATGTATTTGCTTTGTTAAGAAAAAGCAAGACTGGAGGTGAGTGGTAAGGAGGAAGGGAAAAGCAGGGGCCACACAAATGGTCCAAGCCTGTTATCCCAGCTACTCAGAGATTGAGGCAGGAGAATGGGAAGCTTAAGGTTTGTCTCGACTAAGAATGAGTTCGAGCAACATAGTGAGAACTTGCTTTAAAAAGAACAAATGAAAGGAGTTAAAGAGCTTTGTGGTCTGGTATTAACTCACTGCTGCTAAATGAAGCCATTTTGTTGTTTTGGTTTGTTTTTTTTTTTTTTTTTTTTCTTCAGTAAGGGCTTCTCTGTGCATCCCTGGCTGCCCTGGAGTGTATTAAAATTCTTTACCCTGAAGAATACTAACTAAAATGTACTGGCTTTAAGAACAGTATACTTGAGAAAATGGTCCTTCTGAAGTGATGGATGGCTTAGAGATAAAGACATACACAGAATCCTCAGCCCACAGCACTGTTCAAGTTACCTGAGGTATAAATCCAAACACGTTTGGTTTCTAGGAGATATGTAAATGAGTCACTTGTATTTTTAATTTGTAAGTAAATAGCGCCAGGTTTCCAGAAAGCTCCTGAAGTCAGATCCTTTAAGAATGTTTTAAAATCACATTTTTTAATTATTATTTTTGGCATACACATGTTGTCTTAGTCAGGGTTTCTATTCCTGTATAAAACATCATGACCAGGAAGCAAGTTGGAGGAAAAGGTTTATTCAGCTTACACTTCCACATCACTGTTTATTACCAAAGGAAGTCAGGACTGGAACTCAAGCAGGTCAGGAAGTGGGAGCTGATGCAGAGGCCATGGAGGGATGTTACTCACTGGCTTCTTCCCCTGGCTTGCTCAGCTTGCTCAGTAAGAATACCAATGCATAAAAGTAACTGTAAGTACAAATATAAAAAAAGGACACAGATTAATATTCTGGCTAGTTTATTGTCTACCTGACACAACCAGGTATTACCCAAGAAGAAGGAGTTTAAAGTAAGAGATGACCCTCATCAGATTGGTCAGTGGCCATGGCTATGGGGAATTGTATTGATTGTTGACTGATGTGGGAGGCCCAACCCACTGTGGGTGGTGCTACCCTGGGCAGGTACCTGGGTCTTGGCTTGTATAAGAAAGCTAGCTGAACACAAGCAAGGGAGAACAAGCCAGCAAGCAGTGTTGCTCCGTGGTCTCTGTTTCAGTTCCTGTCTGCAGGTTCCTGCCCTGAGTTCCTTAGTGACGGGGTGTGACCTGGAAGCATGAGCCACATAAATCCTATAGTTCTCAATCTGTGCATCTATCATACCAACAGGGAAGCAGACTAGGACAAGGAGTGATACCTTTGGGGGAAGTCCTGTGGGAAGTTGAGGCATGTTCTTGACATGCAGCTCAAGAGGCTTGAAATCCACAGTGTAGCCCAGGCTAGCCTGAAATGTAGCCAGGCTAGTCTCAAACACAGGGACTACGTCTAGCTTGTGATTTTTTTTTAATGCAAGTTCTCAAGGGAAACAGGAGAGTTATACAAGATCATATGGAGCACTTTAAATGATCCTGCTGGATCTCTCTGTCTCTCTGGTTGTCTCTGTCTCCCTGTCTCTGTTTCTCTCTCCCCTCCCCCCCTCTCTCCCCTCCCCCCCTCTCTCCCCTTCCCCTTTCTCCACTCCCCTCCCCTCTCCCTCTCCTCTCCCCTCCCCCTCTCCCCTCCCCCTCTCCCTTCCCCCTCTCCTTTCCCCCTCTCCCCTCCCCCTCTCTCTCCCTGATGCTTCTTGCCTTAAGCAGCACTCTCATTTCCTCTCTGGTCATAACTGTTCAGGTTCTGTCTCCCTCTCCCACACTTCCTCTTTCCTTTCTCCTCTCTCCAGTGTGGAACACATGCTTCTGTCTAGGAAGGAGTTTTGAAAGAAAGTTTTGTTTTTCCTAAAATTAAAGACAAGTAGATTTATGTATTTATTGTGAGAGCACGAGAGAACAAGCAAAAAAGAGAGAAACAGGGAGAGAGGGATGGAAGAGAGAGAGAAAGACATAGAGAGAGAGAAAGATAGATAGATAGATAGATAGATAGATAGAGAGAGAGAGAGAGAGAGAGAGAGAGAGAGAGAGAGCGCACATGTGGAGGTCAGAGAACAACTTTGTGGAGTCAGGTCTCTACCGTGGGGCGTGGCACTGGAGATTGAACGCCGGCTTCTGGCAGCAGATTCTTTACCTGGTGAACCTTCTCACCAGCCCTGAAAAACTTCCCTTAGAAAATACAGTCACTAGAACAGGAGATAGGAAGGAATTACAAACAACTATTTGTGTTTTCTTTCTTTTTAAGAAGCAGATTTTATTTGCCTCCCCTCACTGCATGCACTCGAATTGCTGTGTGACCAATGTGGGGGTCAGGAAAGGTGCCCACAAAGGCCAGAGGAGGCATGTGAACACCTGACAGCCAATGCGGTGGCCTCCCAAGTAGCTAGGACAACAGGTCCACTACACTGCCCCTGACTCAGGGCTCTCTGATTCAAGGCACCTTCCTTTGCCTCTAGTTTTACTTTGAGGCTTCCAAAGCCCACCCCCAGTGACACACACCCTCCAACAGGGACACATCTCCTAACTTTTCCTAAATGGTTCCACCAACTGTGGGTCAAGCATTCTAACACAAGAGCCTATGAGAGCCAGTCTCATTCAAACCAACACAGCTATATTTTCAAGGAACCTTGTCTATGACCTAGAAAAAAAATCGCCCTACTAAGAGCCATGTTTTCGGCTTTAAATCCCTCTCTCATGTACCTTTCTCCCAATAGGTAACGTTTTTAAGTTCAGGGTGATTAAAATGTTCATTTTTTTTTTTTTTTAAGACAGACAGTGAAGACTGTCAGAATTTCAATCAAGGACCTCAAGACTTGGCTGAGTCACTATAGCTAAAGAGAGTTGTGGAAAAACCCATTCGTCAACAAAGGGTGCAAAGACCTAATCCTGTTCCTAGACACCAGCTATAGTTTACAGTCTCCTGATTGTCCATGTGTTCAGGAAAGACTTGGTCTTGAGGGTGGAGCTATTGGAAACTGTTGGAACCATCAAGAGGCAGGGCCTTCTGGGAGATCTTTAAGTCACTGAGAGCATTGCAAGTCCTTCAAGAAGATGGTGGGGTTCCAGCCACCTCTTGATTCACACTTTTGCTCTCTGTCTCATGATTTAAAAGGCTTTGCTCTCTGCCATGTGCTCTCACCTGAATGTGGTGCTTTACTCCACACCTAAAGCAATGGATCCAAATCACCCCCCCAGGCTACATAGTAGAGAGTTTACATATGATGATCTGGATCTAATTCCAAGTATTGAAAATAAATGTCTTTTTTAGGCAAGGTCTCTGTATGTAGTCCTGGCTGTCCTGAAACTCACTGTATAGACCAGGCTGACCTTGAACTCACAGGCATCTGTCGGCTTCTGCCTTCCAAATCTGGAGATTAAAGGGATGTGGTATCATGGATGACTATGAAAATTAACTTTCTTTCAAAAAACAGAAAGATCACAATAACCTTTTAAAAAAAAATAAGTTGTTAACATCAGGTGCTTTGCTATAGCACAGTGAAGCTGACTAACTAAAATCAAGACTCAATGTAGTGAATAAGATATATGGACTTATTCCCAATATTAACTTAGATCTTTCAAAGACCTATTTTTGATCATGGTTCTTAAATGCTTTAACCTCCCTTCTAGCCCACCACTCATAGTGATGGAATAGTGGAAAAGAAAGGTTATTAGGATACAGGGGGAAGTGGACCTGTTTAGAAATGGTTCTTTGGAGCAAATCCCATCTGTGTTGTTAGGAAATCAGCAATTCAATTCACAGGTCAACAGCAGCAGCTCAGTCCACTTGCAAATCCTTCACAGATACACCCGCAGTCCAGTTTAGTAGAGTTGGGATAGCAGCAGCAGTGGCATGACCTAGCAGGAACAGCCAAGCCTCAGCTGAAGCAGCATGAGTCATCAGGAGGAACCAGGACCAAAAGGGACACCAGAAGTTCTCCGCTGTGCCTCTTTCAAGAAGTGAAGATCAGCAAAGACAAAAAACCAAGAAGTGTCGCAGAGCCAGCTCTACAAGTAAGCCCCACTTACAGTCCACTGAGTCCTTATTTATATTCTGTCTAAACATGACGTGTCCCCCACGGGTCTTGCCTCATGACGTGTCCCCCACGGGTCTTTCCTCATCACATGTCTTGCCTCAGCATGCGAGTCTGTCTTAGCAAAACTCCCTGTGAGTCCATATCAGCTGACATCACTCTGCCAATCAGCCTGAGTCAGAGGAAGGCGGCAAGAAGCTGCCAGCACACCACCAGTATTTCGGTGCTTTTCTCTTTATGTGGTCTTGACAAATGGAACTCAACAACACATGTAAGGTGGAGCAATACATGTGTGTTGTTATCGAAGGATCCTCCATCACTCGTCCTTTCACATGCTGGCTTTAGCAGAACATCCTTTCACCTATGACCCCTTCAGCAAAACATTCATTTACATGTCTACACTTCAAGAAAACACTCCTTTACATCATCCAACTCAACTGAATTTCCAAAGAACTCTTAAGTTTCCATTTTACCCAAACTTGGTCTTTTCTTCTTTCTCCTCTTCTTTGTCTTTCTCTTCCTCTGTATTATTTATTTATTTATTCATTTATTCATTTATTTATTCATATGTAAGCTCCTAGATATGTCCATCTTCCCCAGTTCTGGGGTTACAGGTATGGCTACATACCCATGACTAACTTTGTCCATGGTTCTAGGGATTCAAGCTCAGGCCCTCATGCTTATATAGGAAATGCTCTTACCCACTGAACTATCTCGCCAGCTTCTTTTCCTTATTATGTCTGCTCTTCTTTCCTTCCCTGCTAGGGACTAAACCCAGGGCTTTGCAAATTCTAGGCAAGCATCACACTACAGTATCTGTTACTGGCTCACCCCTCCTCCAAAAGAGTTTAGATAAATACCAACTATAAAATGAGATGATAAGCAATTGTTTGAACAAAAATTTAAAGGAGACAAGCAGATGCTGCCTAAGGAATAATACTCAAGAAAGCTCTTTATGTGAAGGAGGCCTGAGAAGAGACCTCAGTGGTGTGAGGAACATCATCCAGCCATGAAACCATGCAAGCTCAGCTCTTGTTTGTTAGATCAGCTTTGAAGTGAGAATAAAAACAGTGTAGGGCAAGAATGAAGAAGGAAAAGAACACACACACACACACTCTCTCTCTCTCATTTTTAAACCTCATAATTAAGCCTGAGCCTTCTTCTTGGTGGCTAACTGTGTTTCTAAAATCCATCAGCTTAACTGATATTAAAGATGCTGGAATGCAAGACCGTTTCTAATCCTCTTCTTGGTATTATCATCATTCCTGTAACAAACACGCCAGCCTGTTGTTAGTAGAGCTTGTTGCCTGCCAGTTTTTCCTCATTAGGAACATTTATTATCATCATGGGATCTTCTTCAGTTGGCTTAATTGAGGTATGATTTTTAAAAAAGATTTATTTATTATATATAAGCACACTGTAGCTGCCTTTAGACACACCAGAAGAGGGCATCATATCCCCTTACAGATAGATGGCTGTGAGCCACCCTGTGGTTGCTGGGAATTGAACTCAGGACCTCTGGAAGCACAGTCAGTGCTCTTAACCACTGAGCCATCTCTCCAGCCTGAGGTATGATTTATATGTAATAACATTTCCGTTTTAAATGCATAATCCTTTGACAAATATATAAAATCTCTGCCCACCACCACAATCAACAAGTCAAGAAAAGAGTTCCATGTTGTGGCATCCTCTCTGTGATGGTTTGTATATGCTTGGCCCAGGGAGTGACACTATTAGGAGGGGTAGCCTTGTTGAACTAGGTGTGTTACTATGGCCTTTAATATACTCATCCTAACTGCCTGGAAGTTAGTCATCTGCTAGCTGCCTTCATAACAAGAGGTGCAGCATGTCTCCCTGGACACTGTGATGCTCATGCGTTGATGATGCAGCATGTCTCCCTGGACACTGTGATGCTCATGCCTTGATGATGCAGCATGTCTCCCTGGACACTGTGATGCTCCTGCCTTGATGATGCAGCATGTCTCCCTGGACACTGTGATGCTCATGCCTTGATGATGCAGCATGTCTCCCTGGACACTGTGATGCTCCCGCCTTGATGATAATGGACTGAACCTCTGAACCTGTAAGCCAGCCCCAATTAAATGTCATCCTTATAAAAGTTCCCTTGGTCTGTTCACAGCAATAAAACCCTCAGACACCCTCTACCACTCTTTGAAGCCAATCTTCTCCACTCACCTGCAGCCTGTGACAGCTGCTCATTTGTTTTCTGCAAAAGACAACTGTTTTTGCTTTATTTTATTTTATTTTTTAAAGACAGGATCTCAATATGTAGCCCTGGGTATCCCAGAATTCACCATGTAGACCAGGCTGGCCTCCAATTCACAGAGATTGTTCCAAAATTCTGGGACTTAAGGTGTGTACCACTGCACTCAACTGTGGGGAGCCATGGCTAAGAAAATAGCCAAACTACAGCCATCTTGACACGGCAGCCTGTGAGCAGCTGCACCCCCGCCTGTGGGAACCTGACCTTTCGCCTGAGCCTTCCGGGAAGCACCACAATGGGCCCTACCAAGAATAACTACCAGGTGACAAAACAGGATGTTCCAGAAAAAGCATGAGACCATCGGCGCTAGACAGCAGCACCACCCTCTTCCATGTTCTGAAGATTTTGTAAAATTCCACTGCATTCTGCCTTCCCCCTGCTTAAGCCTATATAAGCTGTAAGCATTCTATCCTCAATGAAGCCTTGACACCATCCAGACTGACTCTGTGTCATTCTTTCTGTGCTGGCTTCCTTTCTCTCTCACCCCCATGACTTTTAGGACGAAGGCCTCTTCGGGACCCTGAATAACCTGACCTGCTGGATGGGTCACTCAACTAAAAAGATAACTCTTAATATGAAGCAAATGCTTTTGAGGACTTTCTGTTTGGAAATTCTTGACTAAGATACTTCATTGAATACACAGTTAAATGAGAATCAGTACATGTCCTTAAGTAGCCAAAAATCTCATTGAGGTTTATATAATTTTGAGATTACACTGTCTATATATAATGCATGACTGAATTTTAGAATGAATTAAGCCCACTAAAGAAGAGTGAAGGACAGAGGCCATATGTGCTTCTGAACTTGAGAAGAATGAGCAATGTCTTGTACAGTCATGAACACTACTTACGTTTCTGTAAAAAGGCACAGATTTATGATCACAGGGTGTCCCAGGTATTTTTGTAATAAACTTAAACAGCAAACAAAATGCATTAAGGCAGGACAGGTACAAAACCTATAGGTGCCTAAGGTTCTAGGTTATTAGATGTCAATGTAGATCAGTTTACTGGCCAACCCAGCAAAAGGGCAACACCCTAAAGTCTTCTGGCTTAGGTAGGATAATTACCTCCTTGAAGGAGTAAGAGATAACGGGGAATAAGGCCTGAGAAGGCTCTCAGAGTACTGTAGGAAGATGTTGAGAGAAAATGGATGGCAGATTAAAATTCATGAGATGCCAGCTAAATTCCCTGAATAACAAAGTGATTATTATTATGCAAGGTCAGGCTTTTCTTTCATCTTTCCATAAAGACACAAAATCATTATCATGATCTGCCACGTGTCTCTCCTTTGTTATCAGATGCTGGACAGGCTTATTAAACATTCTGCATTCCCTGGGGGGAATGGCCCCAGTGGCCGGAATGATCACAGTGCCTGTGGCTTTCTATAGTTCTAATTGTAAGTGCATTTAAGCCAGAGGAAGGAAAGCGAAGCAGAAGGGAACTCAGAATGGCAGGGTAGGCATTTTCTTGTGGCGACAAAGAAATGAATCTTTTCTTAATTTTACTGACTCTTGCATACAATTTACACCAGCCATTTCCAGAATACATTCAGGTACCTTGTCTGGACTCTCCCTGGTTAATACAGTGGGGACCATAGTTAATCTCAAAAGGGAAGTAATAGATGCAAATTAAGGAGGAGTATTAACATCAGGAGGGGAAAACAGGAACAATAATCTGGTAAAAATGCATACGGCAGAGTCTAACTTAATCAAGTGCTTGCAAGTCTAGAGAGAGCATCTTTAAACCCATGTGAAAATGTAGAGCTGTCAGTGCCTGGGGGGGGGGGGGGGAGGAGAAACAGACCATGTCCTATGGCTCATGCTTGGTGAGTTCTTGGGTGAGAAACCCTGTCTCAAAACAAAGGTGGGTTGTGCCTAAGGAAAGACACACAGGCTGTCCCTAGGCTCTACCTGTAAGCACACAAAGGTGCAGAGGAATGCACCCAGTAAAGGGACTCTAGGTAGCCTGAGAATGACAAACAATGCTCTGGCAGGCTATCCCTTCTCCCTCATTCCCTCTGCTTCACTAAACACCATTAGACGACTTTCCTAAAGCCAGCCCCCAAGGTTTACTCCCTTATTTGTCACTTCCTCCTCTGAGACTGACTACTGAGGTCCAGCTGTCACAGTATTGAAGTCCAGCAATCAAAAGCCCCCTTTGGCTCACCTAATTAACATGCCCAATTAAAATTAAACACCTCCCCTGCAACGACAGGGTGGAGGGAGTATCCCTGAAGCTGTTGCCTGTCTGTGGAATATGTTTCCCTTACTGGGCTTCTTTGGCCTCAGTGGCAGAGGATGTGCCTACTCTCCAGCGACTTGATGTGCTAGGGTGGAGGTGGTGGAGATGGGGGAGGGGGGAGTCTGCCTTCTCAGAGGAGGAGGGGAGGAGGGGCTGTGAGGGGGACCAGGAGTGGTGGGGCAGCCAACAGGATGTAAACTGAATTTTTAAAAAATGACGAAGAAGAAGGAGAAGGAGAAGAAGAAGAAGAAAATTAAATAACACCTCATCCTAACATGGGGTTTCCTCTTTTACCTGTATAAATCTCCATTTTCCTTTGGGCCACAGCTGTTTTCTCTCTGTCTAGAAGCAGTCCTGCCTCATCCTGTTCCCACAACTCCTTGGGACAATTATCCCTTCCCCTCTCCCTAGTCCCCTCCCCTTCTCCCTCATCCTGCCTTTCTCTTTCATTTTCTACCCCTTTACCCTCTGGGATAGAAAGATCTCTTTTGTGCTAAGAACTTAGTCTTGGGGTCCTGAGCAAATATGATCCTTCCATATGATGCCTTAACTCAGATCTAGGCCCACACACATGCATGGGTACAGTGGCTCAGAAATTTGCCCACATTATAATTTCAATATGCAAAAAAAATTTACTGCTTTAAAATTTTTTCTTAGATGGACCTCTTTTTACCTGCATGCTCCCCCCTTGCTCCATAATGAGAAGGAAAAACAAACTTGCTGAAGATTTAAGGTAACGCCCCTTTTTAATTCAAATAAGTAGTCCATTCCTTTTGAGGGCTACGTTTCCTTTTAAGTGCGGAGCATTTACATTTTCCTTCCTTAGTCCCTCTCTTGTTCAAAATTTCGTCCAGTTGTTTAGAAGGATTTGTGACCTGATAATGTTGAGAAAGAAGAGTCCTCAAAAACATATAGACTCTCAGTCAGCTATGTTTCTGCAACAGAGTAGCTATGTAGCCTGGTGGTCCTTAGTGGGCCCTCTGAAGTGACATTATTAAATAAGACTCTGTCTTCCTTGGACACCCACACTCATGTCATATTCATATACCCACACACAGACATACACACATATGCATAATTAAACATAAAGTTAAAATGAAACTATTTTGTACTTTAAAATTTTTATTTGTTATTTGTGTAGTTGAATATGTATGTGAGTGTACACATGCCACTAAAGGTGTGGGTGTCATAGGACAACCTGAGACACAGTCTTCTTCCACTATGTAGTTTTCAGGAATGGAACTCAGGTTCACTGGGCTTGGTGGCAGATGCCTGTACCTGCTTCTGTTTTATATCTAATTGATGACCTGGGCCACACAACTAAATATACATAACACAATTCCCAAAATTACTCATTCCAACTATATTTGCAATATATATCTATATTACAATCATAAAGTCAAAAAGGACAATATTAATTAAAATATTAAAACGAAAAGCAGTTGGTGGCACTATGAAATATGCCTATATTAAAAATGTATAAAATTTAAAGATTGTTAGGCATGGTAGTTCATGCCCTTAATTCTAACACCCAGGAAGCAGAAGCAGGCAGATCTCTCTGTGTTGGAAGCCAGTCTGGTCTACATAGTGAGTTCCAGGACAGATTGGGCTATATAGTGAGACCTTATCTCAAAACAAAACTTTTTAAAATTAACTACTTATGTTTAAATATTTTCACTTTTTTGATTTGTAATAACTGAAAGGTGCTTAGTTTTAGAGAAATAGTACTGTTTAATTTTTATTTTAAATAATGTCGATGCTGAAGTTTCTCAGATAAACTCAGCTTGCCACCTTCAGGCAACTGCAAGATTTACAGAGACCATAGTTAGAGACAGATTATTAATTTTTCATCTTTCTCAAAAATCCTTCATTAGTAGTATTTTGATCTAGCAGTACCTTTGTATTTTGCTCTGTCTTGAAGCTTTCACTAGCATCTATTGGAACTTTCTAAACTTCCAAAGCTTAGCTCATTTGTCACTAGCTACAAAAAGCTTCCCCATCTTTGTAGCTCCGTTGTGTTCCTCAGAGTGTCTTCCGGATACTATGTATCTCTACACAACCACCACTGCAGGTGAGCCACCTTACTGACAGCTTGATTACTTTTAAATGAGAAGAATACATCTGAGAACACCTTGTTTTCTTGAATCCATTCCCCTAGCTCTTTTCCAACAACATTGAACATTCCTATGCTAGCCCACTTGACAGTTCTTCGTCCTTTCTCCCAATCCTTCTGTCACTACACCTCCCTTCTCTCTACTTTCCCCCAGACCCTGCTACTCCTATCAAGGAGAAGCAAGCAAGCACAGGAGGCTCTGGTTTGGCCCTTTGCTCGGAACATCCTTGGATCTTTGTTGTTGCCTTAGTGAGAGCTGGGAAGGAAGGCTTCACTTTACCAGTCAAATCAAAAAGGGAAAGGAAAACACAGAGAATCAGATTGATGTTTAAGGATTAGAATTTGCCCCAAATGTAAATTTAAAATACTAATCTTAATGATTCTTAAAAGGTGACCTCTTCAACACCTGTTACAATGTCCCTAGACATGTTCAGTTATGCTCCAAGTTATCTCATTGACTATGCCCTTCTTTTTGAGTCAGTCTTACTATGTCCCCCCTATGGTTTGGAAACTTCAAGTCTAGACCAGGCTAGCCTCAAACTCACAGTGATCTTCCTCCCTCTGCTTCCAAGAGCTGGGATCATATGCTACCACGCTCTGTCCCAGCCTTTTCCTAACCATCACATGTACACTGAGCAGTGGTGTCTTTACCATCTGTTCTCAATCTTCCTGTCACTTATCTTCATCCTTTGGAAGCAGCGATCGACAAGCTCAGCAAGTACATCCTCAGTTGGTGTCGTAATTCCCTTCCCATCCACGTACAGTACAGAATCCGTCTGCTCTCCTTTATGTGACTACAATTTTGACTTTAATCAGATTAGTGAGTTAAAAAGAATCCATGTGCTGTGATACTACCGTCCAGTCTTTCCATGAGCCATCATGTTCTGTTCTTGGGTCTCTGACATTATCGTGTGTCTAGTGTTTGTAACACTGCTTGTTATTATATAAACAACATATGATACTTTTGATTCATGTATTGGCTTTACTTCACAATATTTTATTATTTATTAATGTGTGTGAGTGTGTACAGCATGTACAGGTGGGGTAGTGGGTAAGTGTGCACACGTGCCACACGACGCAATCCAGTGGGTGATAATTTTTTTGAGTCAGGGTCTCACTTTGTAGCCCCATTGGCTTGGAGCTTAGAACTTGAAGTGTAGACCAGGCTAACCTCGAGCTCACAGTGGTCCTCCTCCCTCTGCTTCCATTGTAAACTCAATGATCTAGAAATACTAGGCATATCCATAGGTCACGAATAGTAGCATATTCTACATGGCCTTGGTTGGGGAAAGAGCAGTACCACCATCTGGGCTCCTTGACTTTATTTTCTTTCATGCTCGGCTTCCAGTTTTATTCTGGATCTTTTACTAGGTGGTTCTCAAAGAATGGAGTCAACTCTTAAGAGTTACAACCACTGAAAGAAACTCCCCATTTAGATAATTCCACTTCCCATTCCGGTATTGGATTAGTATGTTTCAGAAATTTTTTTTCTCACTAGTGAAAACTGGAGAATAGTAACTTTTAATCCCATTGCTCTGGGCAAGCAAACCTCTGGGAGTTCAGAGCTAACCTAGCCTATGAAGTGAGTTTCAGGCCATCCAGGGCTATAAAGTGATATAAAGTTAGACTTTGTCCAAAATTATACATATCAAATACTTTCTCTTACCTTAATTATTTACTTACAAATTACATAGTATATGGTCACAATTATTGACTTAAAATGATTCTGCTTATTTTCTTAGAAAGTGACTTTGTGAAATAGCTGTTCTGTTGCTTAGATACAGAGGTCACAAATATCTTCACGGCTTTACTACAATTGTATACTTAGATTTTCTGATATAATAGTTTGAGTTACTGAGCTGGAGAGATAGCTCAATGGTTAAGAGCACTGACTGCTCTTCTAAAGGTCCTGAGTTCAAATCCCAGCAACCACATGGTGGCTTACAACCATCTGTAATGAGATCTGATGTCCTCTTCTGGTGTGTCTACTACTGTGTACTTATAATAAATAAATAAATAAATAAATAAATAAATAAATAAAATAGTTTGAGTTACTAAAGAAATCAGAAGCTTCAGAGATGGTTTTAATGTTCTCCTTTTACCTGGAGCTATTGCTGTATTGCCCCAGCCATTAGAAAGGTTCACCTGATTTGCTATCATTTGAAATCTGATAAACTTGATTTAAAGGGGTTGTCAATCAGCTCCATTGAAAAGGAGTTGATACATGTACATTTTAAGGCTAAGTCCTGGATTCTAATAACATCTTACATCTTTTCCAGTTTGGTCAAAGAGTAAGGCCTTGGGTTGATAGGTCAGTGGCAGTTTTATGCTGCCTTCCTGTGAAGTGTGATTAGTTTTAACAGCAGGAACTGCTGAAAAGTGAAAGAAGCAATGGGCAAGATGCCATGTATCTAATCATAGCACTCAGCTGAGGCAGGAAGAGCATGAGTCCTAGGGTAGCCTGGGCTACATAGTGATTTAAGTGTATGAAGGCAGGTTTCTTCACATTTTGGTACAATTGATCCAACTTATAGAGCCAGCAGGTGTTATCACTGAAGGGCTAGTCCAAGAGCCTCTCTTCCACTTTCCTTTCCTCCTTCCCTCTTTCCTTCTCCTCTCTTTCTCTCTTCTCCCAACCCCCTCC
Organism: Micromys minutus; assembly: GCF_963924665.1. Taxonomy (NCBI): domain Eukaryota; kingdom Metazoa; phylum Chordata; class Mammalia; order Rodentia; family Muridae; genus Micromys; species Micromys minutus. Next base: position 36,121,471 of record NC_137979.1, on the reverse strand, counting down.
CCTTTCTCTCCTTCCCCTTTATCCACCTTCTCTTCTGAGACAGGATCTAATTCTCAGAATTACCCCAGTGGTAACCTGGAACTCACAGTAATTCTTCTGCTTCCCAAGTGTTAGAACCATGGGTACAAAGCCACCACACTCAGCTTTGATAAAGTTTATGTGTTATACTGGGTATTGAATCCCAGGGCCTCCTACATAGTAGATAAGTATTCTACCACTGAACTATACGTCAAGTTCCCAATGTTAAAGGTATACTGGGGACTTGGTGTATAGTTCAGTGGTAGAATAAATCAATAAACCACACCACATCAGATAGTGTGTATCTGTAGAATTTTCAGCAGTTGTGTTTCCTAAGGAATAGACTTCCATTAAAAGGCATTCATGTATTCTATTGCCCACCTCGAATCACTGCTCCCTGCTAGGTGTACAATGACTAGTGTTCGTAAAGTCTGGCTCTTGTGGGCCTTCCCAGCTTCTCGACGGATATGGAAAATGTGCAAATAAATGTAAATGAAGGGTTTTATGAAGCGGGTGAAACAGCATGAGAATCTAAGCTTTGAAAGCTATAGAACTACAAGTTGGCTGTCAATTCAGTAACTATGTGTCTTGATTGAAAGATAGGATTGAAAGGTCACACTGTAGGATGGCTTTGGCTCCTGGGAAAGGGTCATTTCAACTGGTGTGTCTGGAGATAGACAAGACTTGTGGAGATGCTGTGACGACTAAGGTACGTGTTGCTCTGCCATATTTCACACTAGAAAAAAGATCCTGAACTGGCCTTCGAGCATTCAGGTGTGACTTCGCGGCTGGCAGAGGCACGTGGCAGTGGGCGGGACTCCGTGGGGGTGGGGCCTCGGGCTCCCAGGAGCGCGGGTCCCTGCGCGTCCAAGCAGACGCCGCCACGTCATCGAGCCGCTACCCCACCCCTCGCAGCCAGTCGCACGCGCGGAAGTAAACACCCGTACGTCATCAGGGCGCGCCCTCGCATTTCTCCTCCCATCTCCTCGGCTCCGTGGACGTGCTCGCTTCTTCTCCGGACCGGGTCTATGTCCCGGTTTCCCGCCGTCGCGGGCAGGGCGCCAAGGCGGCAGGAGGAGGGCGAGCGGCCAGTAGAGCTCCAGGAAGAGCGGCCGTCGGCTGTTCGCATCGCTGACAGAGGTGCGGTCTGCGGGACACTGTGCCAGCCGGCGGGAGTTATTTGCGGGGCGAAAAGTATATCTGTGGGTGGCAGAGGAGGTGGGGAGGAAGCTTAGATGTTCTTTTGGTCTTTTAAGCCTGACGGCGAACTTTGCGTCCAGTGAGCACTTTGGCTTAGAGGGGGGCGGTCCCAAACCCAAGTTGGGTGAGAACCTCGCTGGGGGGCAAGAAAGTGGACCCGAACGCCCAGATACCTTCTGCTGTTCTCCAGCTTCATAAAGCCTTTGTTCTCTACCCGTTCATCCCCCTCCCCTTCGTCGGGCCGCCAGCCTGCCTTTGGGTACGGTATGAAGGGAGCCCGTTTCCAGGAGCCAGTTTCCATGGTTACCCACCACTTGGCCTTCTGGGATATCAGTCACTCTGAACAGGGACCTAACTTGAACTGTGAATCAGAAGCAAATACAGGTGTCTTCTTATTCGTCTCAGAGTTGTTCCGCTGTGCTCAGGTTTTTGGTCTATTGTTTAATAAAATTGAGTTTAGTACTTCTAGGTAGGTATGCATACATACACATTGGCTTGTGCTCAAGTCCATTGAGTTACCCATCAACGACATTGAAGTTGTTTGATTTTACCAAAAAGTTATTCTGAGTTTATAAACTTTCACGTATGATTTGTACATTGCTGATGTAACTGAAAAGTCATAGATTGATCCTTCTCATTGTGTAATTCCTGTGTGTTCTTCTTTGAGGTCTGAGACATTGTCAGAGAGATCTTCTCAGCTGTTTTAATTGTACAATTATTTTTGTGTTGTTACAGAAGAGAAAGGATGCACTTCACAGGAGGGAGGAACAACTCCAACGTTTCCTATTCAGAAACAAAGAAAAAAGCTCATTCAAGCTGTGAGGGACAATTCATTCCTCATCGTTACTGGAAATACAGGAAGTGGTAAAACAACTCAACTCCCTAAATACCTTTATGAAGCAGGTAATTTTATTTTTGGATAAAACTGGAAGCACTAAGAAGAGAAAACTTCTTTAAGGTTTAATAAAAGTACTGTAGTGTGCAAATACCCATTGCTGCCTTGCTTGTCCAGATCCAGCTCCTTCTGTCTCCTTGTCTTTCTGGATTTATTTCAGGCTCTGGAATTGTTGGAGTGGGAGTCTAAATTACAACAATAATAATAATAGGAGGAGGCTGATCGTGGTGATGCACACTTTTAATCCCAGCACTTGGTAGGCAGAGTCAGGAGTATCTCTGAGTTTTGAGGCTAACATGGTTTATATAGTGAGTTCCAGGCCAACTATGGTTATATGATAAAGAAGAAAAGTAAAATGATGTTATTTTCTTTGTTAGGATAAGGTTATCTCATTAGACATTGAGAACAGAAACAACTGTGAAGTAGAGGGGTAGTTGATCTCAGTTGCTGACATATTTTTGCTGACATTTTATTTATTCTTCTTCAAGACCTTTATCAGGCAAATATTCTCAGATTCTACTAGACTCAAGCAAACAAATCACCAATAAAGTGCCTGTTTCATCAGTGTAACAGCATTCTCTTTCATAAGTTTGGAAAAGAGAAAATTATTTTGCATATGATTCATATCAAAATAAAAGTTAATTTTGGGGTGCTAGAGAAATGGCTCAGCAGATGAAGGCTCTTGCTACTTTTTCAGGGGACCAGAGTTTTGTTCCCAGCACCTACATTGGCAGTTCACAAATACCTATAACTAATTCCAGGGAACCTGACGCCCTCTTCTGGACTCCAAGGGACCTAAATGTGCACATTCAAGTACAGAGATATGCACCCTATACATAAATAAAAACATATCCTTTGAATTTTTAAATTTTTTTCTTTTTCTTTTTTCCTAAGACAAGGTTTCTCTGTTTAGCCATGGCTACCTGGGAACTCAGAGAGCCACCTGCCTGTGATTCCTGAGTTCTGGGATTAAAGGTGTGTGTTACCATTGCCTGGGAAGTTTTTAACTTTTTTTTTTTTTTTTTTTTTTGAGAATGGTCTACATATGCTGTTTGAGCTAGCCTCATAGTAACCTAATCCGACACATCCATCCTTATGATCTGTTAAGGCATACCATTATTTTACATGCCAGTAAGAAAGAAAGTGCTGCCAACTCTAATACATCTTCATTTGCAGAGACATTAAAATGTATACAAACATTTTTTTGTGTAAATGTGTAAACATCGTTTATTTAAATCCGATTTTACTTATATGTCAAAGAAAAGTTTAGGAAGTGTATGGTGATTTTTGCATTTCAGTTTTACTGTTCTTCCCTTAGGCTGGTACAGTACTTATGCCCATAGTATTAGCTACTTGGGAGGCAGAGCCAAGAGATGAGTAAAACTCAGAAGTTTGAAGTCAATATAATAGACAGATGAGATCTTGTCAAAAAGTAAAACTAACAAAAAACCCCCCAAACTTAGAGAATCCTTGGCTTACTCTTTAAATCTTTTAAAATTTGAAAAATAAGAACCTCAAACCCAATTAACATGTATATTTAGAATGGCTATGGTTGTTGTTTTTTTAAATTTCCTTTTATATACTGTCTATGTGTGTGTGAAGGCATATATGGGACACTGCATGTATAGGTCAGAGGATAACTTTAGGAAGTAGGTTCTTTCTTGCCTATATAGGATCTGGGGTGGAGCTCAGGTAACCAGGTAAGCATGTTTACCTACTGAGCTATCTTTCTGGTCTATGTGCATTTCTATTTTAAATTAATAGTAAGATTTTTTGATGTAAATTACTACAGTATGTTGCTGATTTGTAGAGTTTTCCTTTGGAAATATACCATTTGTTTTAATTTTAGTTCAGTGGGAAGAAACAATTGCTAACTAAACTTTGTTTATATTTCTGGTTTTAATAGGGTTCTCACAGCATGGTATGATTGGTGTGACTCAGCCACGAAAAGTAGCTGCCATATCAGTTGCTCAGAGGGTTGCTGAAGAAATGAAATGCACTTTGGGATCTAAAGTAGGATACCAAGTTCGTTTTGATGATTGCAGCTCCAAGGTATAAACATTTACAAGTATACATTTAAACTACCACAAACTTACACTCCAGCCCATATGTGTGTCTGTGATCTTGTAGATGCACATATGTGTTGAGGCCAGAGGACAACTTTGAGTGTTGTCCTCCAAGTGCCATATATATGATTTATTGTTTGTTTTTTGTTTTTGAGACAAGATCTCCCAATGGCCAAAACTCCCCAAGGCTAGCTCCTTCATAAAAAGAAAATAAAGGAGTTGGGGAAACAGGAAATGGCCGGGAGAGATAGCTCAGTTGGTAAAGTACCTGCCTGGGAAGCATGAGTTCAATCCCCAGAATCCACATGGAATAGTTTAATTTAGTTGTGTGTTTTGTTTTGACTTTTTATGAACATAAGTATTTTGCCTGCCACTGTCTGGTACCCGAGGAGTTTAAAAAAGGATCCCAGATCCCCTAGGCAACTCTTATAAAGGACAATCTTTAATTGGAGCTGGCTTATAGGTTCAAAGGTTCAGTCCATTATAATCAAAGTAGGAGCATGGCAGGATCCAGGCAGACACAGGGCTGGAGGAGCTGAGAGTGTCTCCTCTTGTTCAGAAGGCAGCTAGGAGAAGACTGACTTCTAGGGAGCTAGGATGAGGGTCTAAAAGCCCATGCTCACAGTGACACACCCACTGCAACAAGTTTATACCTCCAAATAGTACCATTTCTTGGGCCAAGTATATTCAAACCATGATAATGTTAATGTTTATTTTTCTTAAAGTACTTTTTAAAAAAATCATAGGTTCCTTGACATGTGGGTTGAAATTAAAAACAAAAATTATTTATTACTAGGGGCTGGAGAGATGGTTTGGTAGTTAAGAATAGTTGTTACTCTTACAAAGGATCTGGGTTCAATTTCCAGCATCTACATGATGGCTTACAGGCATCCATGACCCATCCAGGCACACGTGGTACACATATGCTTATACAAACAAAATATTCATATGCAGAAAGTAAGCAAATACATTTTAAAAACTTATTACTTTAAAAATCCATTTGTGTGGGTGTTTTTTTCTGCTTGTATGTCTGTGTACCACGTGTATGCTTGGTACAAAGGAAAGCCAGAAAAGGGCATTGGATTTCCTAGGATTGGAGTTAAAAATTGGTTGTGAATTGCCATGTGGGTGCAGGGAACCAAAACAGAGCCCTCTGCAAGAGCAGCAAATACTCTTAAACAGTGGTCCATCTCTTCAATCTCAGTGTTGGTTGCATTCATATTTAAATTTTGTTTTGTTGTAATAAAATGTACATAATAGGAACTTTACCATTTTAACTATACAATTCAATACTATCAGATACAGTCACAGTTTACAGTGTTGTATAACTATCACTATTAGTTTCAGAACTTTTATTTAAAAATCATTATGTTTATTCTTTACACACCAAAAAAACTTTGACTATTTCCATGCTACATTTTGTTTTACATGTACTTTATGATCTTTGTAAATAGTAAGATTTCAATGCATACTATCAAACCTTTAAAAAAAATCAAGTACCAACAAAAATATATTCATATATATTTACGCTACAGTGTATCTCTTTTTTTATATTATATATGCATTTTTAAAATAAAGTTGTAAGGAAACAAAATCTTGAACAGAAACTGTGTGTTCAGTCTTTGTAGGTCTGATCTCTCTCTATGAAGATGTCTAGTCAACGTATCCAAGTGTAATGACACAATAGTTTTACCTTGTGTCTTTTGCATAACCCTTAGCTGTTTTCAGTCTTTCCAGTGTATTTATTTGGTTTTCTTTACTGTGATAAAACACCTGCCAAGACTAACTTGGGGAGGAAAGAGTTATTTGTCTTAGAGCTTACAGAACATCTTTCCATGACTAGCTTGCTTTCCATAGAACTACGTAGGGCCTTGTGTCTCAGGAGGGCAGTGTTCACATCAATCATTAATCAAGAAAATGCCCATAGACATGTCGAGAGGCTAATCCTCGAAGACAGTTTCTAAGTTGAGAATTCTGCTTCCTAGGTGGCTGCAGTTCATATCAGGTTGACAAAAAGTAGCCAGCCTGTTCAGTGTTGTGTCTTAGTGTTCTTGAAGTCAGTGGGATGACGTGACAACTTAATGACAACTTAATAATAAAGGCAGGGAAGTTTCTTAAATTTTAGCTTGTTTGCCATGCTGTGCAAACAATAGAATCTAGGGCCTGTGCATGCTAGAGAATGCAAGCACTCTGCCATTGAAGTTTCCTTGTTATCTTGTCCATAAGTATTTATCTTGCTACATTCTGTGCCCTCTTTGTATCTTCTTATTGGCAGTTGTATCTCAGGATACTCCCTTAGTTCCTGTCTGTATAAGTGACATGTTTTATAGTTAGCCAGCCATCCTTGTTATACAGTTTTATGTTCTCATTTATGTAGATCTTGGTGATTTGATCTATGCATTTTGGAGTAGAGAAGTTTTGAGGTGGCGAAGTTTTGCAATGCTACAAGTTGATGTTCTCTGCTTTTATACATTAGGAAACAGCAATCAAATACATGACTGATGGATGTTTACTCAAACATATTTTGGGAGATCCAAATCTTAACAAATTTAGTGTCATTATTTTGGATGAAGCCCATGAAAGAACTTTAACTACAGTGAGTATTTTATTTATTTTTAATGAATGAGAAGTTCATTTGTGAGAATTGCCTTCTACATTTTAATCTGTTGAACTAGATCCCTTGGTTATAATTGCAGTCTCTTTTAAATAGTTCAGGACTGGCATGGTGGCACACACCTTTAACCCCAGTGTTCAGGAGGCAGAGGTAGGTAGATCTCTAAGAGTTTGAGGCCATTGTCTATAGAGGACTTCCAGGCCAGCCCATGCTATGTAGTGAGACCTTTTCTCAACAAACAGAATAGGTTCCATGGACTTGGGGTGTAGCTAAGTTGGTAGAGTTCCTGTTTAGCATGTACCAAGCTAAGGGTGTGATCCTCAACATCACAGACATGGGGATGATTGGTTGGTCCACTCCTTTAGTTCCAGGACTCATGAAATGGAAGCAGGAGAACTAAAAGTTCAACGTCCTTCTTGACTACATACTATTTTCAGGACAGCTCTGGGCTACTTAAAACTGTCTCAAAAATAAAATATTCCTGGTACTCAGGAAACAGAGGCAGGCAGATCTCTGTGAGCTGAGGACCAGCCTGGCTTACTTAGTGAGTTCTAAGTCAAACTGATCTAAATAGTGAGACCAGGCTTCAAAGATTAATAAATCAAATAAATAAAACAATAAAATGCTAGCATCTGTGGCTTACTAGCTTTTCCTTTCAGGATATCTTATTTGGTTTACTGAAGAAGCTGTTTCAGGATAAGTCTCCTAACAGGAAAGAGCATTTAAAGGTGGTGGTGATGTCAGCAACTATGGAGCTAGCCAAGCTCTCTGCATTCTTTGGAAATTGCCCCATATTTGATATACCTGGAAGACTCTATCCTGTCAGAGAGAAATTCTGCAATTTGATTGGCCCACGAGACAGAGAAAATACTGCATATATTCAAGCGGTATTACCTTGCAATCTTCTTTTATCTTTTGTGTGTGAGATTTCATTTACTTGGGTAATTTGGTAATTTATCTTGTTTTTATAAATTTCATTTATTATAGTGTGTATGTAATGTGTTGGGGGGGGAGTGTTCAGGTATGCCATGGCATGCATATGAAGGTTAGATGACAACTCTGTAACCTTTGTTGTCTCCATCTACTTTTATGTGGGTTCTAGAGATTAAAATGAGGTCATCAAGCTTGTGTGGCAAGCACCTTACCCTGAGCCACCTGGCTGCCCTTAATTCTTGTATATTATCAGTAGCCTTAGTGAATGCTAGGACTTTTTGTGAGCCTGTTGGTTTTTGTTTTTGTTCTTGGGGTTTTTTTTTTTTTTTGTTTGTTTGTTTTGTTTTTGTTTTTGTTTTTGTGGAGCAAGGGGATATGGTAGTTGAGGAATGAATATGTTATATCTGCATATCATTTTTGTATGGTTTTTGTTTGTTTGCTTGCTTTAGATTGTGAAAGTGACCATGGATATTCATTTGAATGAAATGGCTGGAGACATCTTAGTTTTTCTGACTGGTGAGCATGCCCTACTAGGTTTAATAATGTTTGTTATTTGTAAGCCAGATGTAGTGGTGGATGCTGCTAACACTAGAACTCTGGAGCATTCGGCAGAGGATTACTGCATGTTCTAGGATAGATAGAAGTATGTAGTTCAAGATTAGGCTGGACTATATGATAAGACTCTGTTCAAAAACAAGAAGGAACAACAACAAATAACCCTCAATAGATCAATAAATAAATAAGTAAATAAAATAATTTTGTGGTTTTTGAGACAAGATCTTTCTTGATATATTGCCCAGGCTGTTCTGAGAAAACAGGAACACATTACTGTGCCTGGTTAATGTCTTCCTTTTGTATGCAGGAAATATGGCACCAGAGTAGACTGCTACTTCTCCTAGGATGTGTGGACTCTGTTCAGCAGTTGCCTTATTTTTTTACGCTTCTCTGTTAGATAACAGGTATACACAATGTCAGGATTACCAGTAAGCAGGTGGGAACCACACTGCCCTTTCACTGAAAGAAATTAACTCTGCAAAGTGGGTTTGCTTGTTTGGTTTGTTTTGGTCTTTTGCCTACTGCACCCAGAGCTCTAACTTGGTTAAGTAAACCTGGTTCTGAATAATTAATTCTGTTATTCAAATGACATTACAACTGTCATTTCTTGAAGTGGTGAGATGACAGTATTGATAAGGTGTGGAGTCCATGCATTGCAGACAAGCTTGTAAAAGCTTTGGGGGATCAAAAATAGAAGAGTTACATTCAAGAGTAGCAAACCTTTGTAACTAGCTGCTTCTGAGGAGGATGAACCATTTCATTGTTGATGTCTGAAGTGAGACATTTAAACTATGTCTTTGCCTTTTGGAAGTTAAATTTCAAGTTTTTGAATTGTACCTGGATTCAGTATTTCCTGTACTGGTTTCCTCTGTGTGTGAGTGATTCAGTCCCCCTGAAACTTGGTGTTAGTGGCACAAATGGCTTGAAGACGATAAACACTTTTGTTTAGAAATCAGGAACATACTTCTGCTTAAACTTTGTCATTGAGGTTGGGGGCAAATCCTACATGCTTTTTTTTTCTTTAGATCAAAAGAATGATTTAGAATAAATAACTAATTTTAAACTGGACTTAAAAATAATTTTTTTTAACATTTGCAGTTCAGTTCCCCAAGCTTTCTAACTTCTCCTTTCAGGCCAGTTCGAGATAGAGAAGAGCTGTGAGCTGCTTTTTCAGATGGCGGAGTCTGTTGACTATGATTATGATGTACAAGACACCACACTGGATGGCTTGTTGATCCTGCCCTGTTACGGCTCCATGACAACAGGTAATTCCTTACTATGAAGGAAAACAGGACTGGTTGGTAAAGAGTTTTTTAAATGACTTTTTAAAACTCATGTATTCCTGTGTGTGTCTGTGTGAATATGTATGTGTACAGGCCTCTGGAGGCCAGCCAGGCTAGCAGGGGTAATTGCATACCTTAGCACCTTAGTTGCAAGCAGTTGTGAATTGCTTAATATGGGTGTTGGGAACCAATTTCTGGTCCAATCAAGAACAAGAGATTGTCTACTGAGTTATCTCTCTATCCCCCTTTAAAAATGTTTTTATTGAATTACTGTGTATATATTCAGAAAAATATATAGAACTTCAGTGTCTGGATCAAAAATTTTACAAACTGATCTCAGTTTTGTTGGCCTTAACCCAAATTATGAAGTAGAGCCATCATCCTTTAAGAAAACTGATTTTGTTTAAGATCCTTTCATGGTAATTTCGAGAACCTTGTTTCTCCTTTTTCATATTTTAAGAGTGGATTATGTGCTCTCTCAACAGAACAGAATTATTTATTGGGGGATTTTTTGAAATGAGTACTATAGTCTCTCAGCACTTAGTTTGCAGTGGCTCCAAAATTTATAGAAATCTTAAATATCTGGATGTGTCGTACATTAAACAGCATGGACTTTCTTTCTCTATGATCATGTATTTGGAATATGTGTGTATGTTTAAGGAGAATATGCAAACTTTTAGTATTTGGCTATAACAAATACTGTTGAATGAAACTTTATTCTGTAAAACCTTTTTATTGGATTAGATTTATTAAACTAAAAGGATGTTGTGACTGTAGAGATGGCTCAGTGGTTAAGAGACTGCCTTTTCAGAGGACCCTGGTTCAATTCCTAGCAACACATGGTGGCTCACGACTATGTAGCTCCAGCTCTAGATGATCAAGGCCTGTTTCTGGCCTCCTTGGACACTGAACACATGAGGTACACAGATATACATGCAAACAAAGCACCTGTACACATAAAAATAGTAATAATAATTTTTAAATTAAATAACTAAAAAGATGTTAACCAGAGACGGTTGTAATTTGACTAAATTAACAATTAACCACAGACCAGATGTTATTTTTGAAATCTTTTGTGATAGTAGATACTTGATAATAGATTAAATAGTGATCTCCATTTTAGATATTAAAGGCAATTCTCTTTCTTTCCTTTTTCTTTCTTTCTTTTTTTGTTTTTGAGACAAGATGTCTCTGTGTGGCCCTGGCTGTCCTGGAACTTGCTTTATAGACCAGGCTGGCCTGGAACTCAAGAGATCCACCTGCCCTTGCCTCCTGAGTGCTGGAATTCAAGGTGTATGCCAGCCACCACAGCCAGGGTTACAGGCAATTCTTAAAGTTCTCATTGTTTTCTGGACTTAAATAAATTTTGGGGACAATAAATTCAGAGCTCATGATGAAGACCCAAGAGTGGTAGCATACACCTGATCCCAGTGACTGCTCTTTTTCTGAGGCTGGAAGAGCAGTCAATACTCTTAACTGCTGAGCCATCTCTCCAGCCCTGAGAATGTTTCTTAAGGTTTGTATTTTAACTTGCTGTTTCCTTAACAGTATTTGTTTCGAGAGGCCTTAGACTTACTTGCCACTTCCATGATTGGCTCTTGAGAGTCTTTCCAGTTCTTTCTTGCTCCTGAGCTTATGTCTCTTGGGCCTTGTAAGTCAGCTTTCTGGTATGTACATTTATTGTCCCAGATTTTCCAACCCAAGGTGTACACCACCACACTTGACTCTTCACCATGGGTTCTGAATCTATTTATTAAAGATTTATGTATTTTATGAGTACACTCGCTGTCTTCATGCACACCAGAAGAGGGCATCAGATCCTATTACAGATGGTTGTGAGCCACCATGTGGTTGCTGGGAATTGAACTCAGGACCTCTGGAAGAGCAGTCAGTGCTTTTAACTGCTGAGCCATCTCTCCAGCCCCAGTTTCTGAATTTATTAGTCACAAAAAAAAATTAAGTCCAGAAAACTTGTAGAGGTCTTTTTTTTCCCTCTATCCCTGATTTTGTGTGTGTTGTATGTCTCTCTCTGTGTATGTACCTCTCTCTTGCTCTGTTTGTGTGTGTGTGTGAGAGAGAGAGAGGGAGGGAGGGAGAATTAAGTTATTCTATGCTCTGCTAATTTATTTTCTATGATTTAATTTGCCATCCAGCTTCAGTGGTAAACATACCTTTCAAAAGCATACTTCTGGTTCTACCATGTCTCCAAGATATGATCATCTTTATTTCTGAGTATATGTAATTTTCTGTGTTCATGTATATATCTATGTGATGGAGTTTTATGACTGAGTGTGGTTATAGCTATCAGAGGTTTTGGGCTAATTGTTCTTTTTACTGCTTTCATGGGAAAGCTATTGCTGATCTATTATGAACATAATAATTATTCTAGTAGTTTTAGAAGTGCAAAAGAGGCATTGAGGTGAAATTGATGAAGTATTGAGTGAAATGCTGGGAGGTTAGATGAGGAAGAGAGATCCTAGATGCCTGGGATCTGCCCCTTCTTTAAAGATTTTTCTTAAACATTGATTTTTATTATTTTTAATTATGAATATGTCTCTGGGTATGTGCACATTATTGTTGGTGCCTGCAGAGGTAATGTGTCCAGATAGAGTAGTCGTTGCAAGCAGTTCATTATAAGCTGCCAGATATGGGTGTTTGGGAGAAGAGTATACACTCTCAAGACATGCACCATCTCTGCATCTTGTGGGTTCTTCCAGTTCTTTTTAGTCTGGTTACTTCACTGCACTTTTTTTCTGTATTGTTGTTTCTGTGGGTATTGGGGACACTTTTATAACCTTGTTTCTTTACACTGTTGTCATGGCTTGGTGATATAAACATATTACTTGAGTGTAAAGAGATGAAGAAGCATTTCTTGGTTGTGGCTTATAGAAAGATTTTTACACTGATGTGTATCTGGGTTTGATGAATGGGTAAAACAAATAAGAAGGTACTGTAAGACAAGGTCTTATTATGTATCCTAAGCTGGTCTTGAACTGGGATCCTTCTGATGTTCTCCTGAGTAGTGGGTTTATAGGTGTGAAACACCACATGCTGATCAAGGCAGATCTTTTCTATTCACTCTTTTTTCTGCATTAGCAGTGGTATTGTCTATTAAATGAATATCTTAAAATGTCTTTCCAGTTGAGACATCTAATATTCTCTGTCAGTGTGAACAGGTGCTATGCAGTCTGTTCTAAGAGTACACGAAGTGGCTCTTTGACCTATGCTTAGCAACCACCTATTACCTTACTGTAGGAGATATTTTTATAATTATGTGTAAATATATGTTTGGTTGTGTGCAAGTGTGAAGCAGGTACATGAGAAGTTCAGAGGGGCTGTCGGATCCTTTTAGCTGAAGTCACAGGCTGTTGGGACTCTGGAACTGACATGGTGCCGGGATCCAAGTTCGGGTCCTCCACAGAGCAGTAAGTCTACTCATCTCTAAGACATTTCTCCAGCTGGATTTAAAATCTTCAAAGTGGAACAGTTTTAGTTTTTGTCATTACTGTTTATATTCCAGATTATTTAAGAGGTGATAAACTAAGTGTAATGTCACACAACTTTAAATCCAGCCCCCAGGAGGCAAAGGTAGGCAGATTTCTAAGTTTGAGGTCAGCACAGTAGGACAGCCAGGAGTACACAGGAAATAGAAAGAATGTGTGTGTGGTGTGTATGTGTGGAAGGGGAGGAATGGGGTTGGAGGGTGGGAGTGTGGGGGGGTGTGGAGGAGGAGGGGAGAGAGGGAAACGACAGTATAACTTGTAATGAAAAGAAATCAATTATTTTAAAGCTTGATGTCCACAAGAGCATGTTTTAAACTAGCCTTTTCCCCTCTGTATATATTTTAGATCAACAAAGGAGAATATTTTTGCCACCTCCACCTGGAATTAGAAAATGTGTTATATCCACCAATATTTCTGCAACATCTTTGACAATAGATGGGATCAGGTACAACTTTTTCAAGTCTTTTATTTGTGTGTGTGTGTGTGCTAGCAGAGGTCAGATGACAGCTTAAGGATGTTGGATCTTGCCTTCCACCATGTGGCACTAGAACTGAATTCAAGTGGCCAGACTTGCATACAAGTGTCTTTACCCACTGAGCTGTCTTGTTGGCTCAGGTTTAAGAACTTTTGTAAGTTCTCTGCGAGTAAGGCAATCATTTGGTTAGCTGTAAATCATTACAGACTTTGCAAACTTGTGTTCTTCACTAACTCACTTGGCCCCTGTTGTTTAGTGTTTCTTAAGTGTATTTTCAGAGTGCAAACACACAGAGGCTAGAGGACAGTGTATGTCCTCTTCTGTTACTCACACTATTCCTTTTGAGGCAGGGTTTCTCACTGAACCTAAAGATACTGTTTTTCATCTAGGCTGACAGCCAACAAACCCCATTAATCTCTGTCTCTGCCTGCTCTGCTAGAGTTACAGGCATGCCAGGACCATGCCTGGCTCGTTACGTGGGTGTTAGGTCAGAATGCCAGTGTCCACAATAGTACAGCAGGTGCTCTCAACTGCTGATCTCTTTCCAGTCTCTTGCTCACCTTTTTTTTTTTTTTTTTTTTTTTTTTTTTTTTAGACATTTGGGTCTCATTGTGTAGACCTGACTGACCTGGAGCTCATATGTAGACCAGGCTGGCCTCAAATTTAAATCTGCCTGCCTTTGCCTCCTAGGTGTTGTGATTAAAAGTATGCACCACCATACCTAGCTCACCTTTCATTTTTTATAATTACTGAATGCTTTAAATGAGAAATGGAGTAGAAAACATACTCTGAATTGTGTATTCCTTATAATTACTTGGTAAGTCGAGGTATTTTTTCCTAAATATAAGATAATACTTATAATGCTTTGTAGATTTCAGCCAGCTGTTGTTCTAACTATCATATTAATGTGGACCTTGCATAATCTGATACACCTGTCTATCTTCCAGCCCAATTTGGTAATTTTTTTTCCATGTAATGTTTAGGTGGAAGCAGTGTTTCTTACTTTTCACTTCCTTGTGAAACTCAATTATGGTTGGTATAAGTGTCTATTATTTTGGATGTAATCAATAATGTAGACCGATTTTGAGAAAAATGAGAGTCACCTGCAAAGTTCATTTCTGGATTCATAACTAATGTGAGATTCTTTCAGGCCTCTGAGCCACACCCCTTTCTGATACTCCAGTGTATTATCCAGTGTATTTTATATCCTTAACTAAGTCTGTCTGCCTACCACACAAAAGCCAGACCACAGTCTTTAAGACTCAATTATATTTCTTTTGAGTCAATAAGTAGAGAGAAATTACATTTCTTTTACTTAAAAAAAAAAAAAAAAAAAAAAAAAAAGGTTAAATGCTGGAGAGATAGCTTAAGCATACATGCTGTTCTTCTGGAGGACCTGGGCTCAATTCCTACCTACCACATGACAAGTCAAAACTGCTTGTAACTCCAGTTTCATGGGAAGGACTCTGAAGGTACCAGAAACATATGTGGTACACGGACATACATGCAGACACAACACACACACACACACACACACACAGAGAGAGAGAGAGAGAGAGACAGAGACAGAGAGACACAGAGAGACAGAGATAGACAGACGGAAGGACAGACGGATAGATAGACAGATTTAAAAGAGTATTTGCTGTGACTGCAGGGGACCTGGTTTCTATTCCCAGCATTCATATGGTAACTCAAAACTGTGTGATCTCTAGTTCCAGGGGTTCTGATGCCATTTTCTGGCTGCTGTGGACACTGCATTCATATGGTGTGCACACACATGTGCATGAAAAAAAATGTTAAAAATAAAAATAGGACTGGAGAGATGGCACTGACTGCTCTTCCAGAGGTCCTGAGTTCAGTTCCCAGCAACCACATGGTGGCTCACAACCATCTGTAATGGGATCTGATGCTGTCTTCTGGTGTGTCTGAAGACAGTGACAGTGTACCCACATATATCAAAATAAATAAATCTTTTTAAAAAAGAAATATAAATAATAGTTTCTTATTCAGGTGAGTAGGAATGCATCTAATTCTAGCATTCAGGAGGCAGAGGCAGGAAGATTTTAAGTTCAAGGCCATACTGAGCTACATAGTAACTACAGAGTCCCCCTGGGCCATATAGTAAAATCTTATACCAAAAATAAACTACAAATAAATATACAAATTTTTTTATTGGATATTCTCCACATTTACAGTTCAGATGGTATCCCTTTTTCCCAGTCCCATTCTCTCTTCCCCTATCATTGCCTCCATGAAGGTGCTCCCTCTCCCAACAACCCTCTCCCACCTCAGCACCTTGGTGTTGCCCTACACTGTGAAAATGAGCCTTTACTGGACCAAAGGCCTCTCCTCCCATTGATGTCAGACAATGCCGTCCTCTGGTGCATATGCACCTGGGGCCATGGGTCTTTCCATGCGAACTCAATGGTTGGTGTGTTAGTCCCTGGGAGCTGTGGTGGGTTTGGTTAGTTGATAATTTTGTTCTTCCCAAATGTGTAAAATTTAAAAGAAAAAAAAATAGTGATTTTTTTAAAAAAATAAAAGTGTTAGTAGAAAACTAGAGTACATTGACTTGTGTGATTTTATGTTTCCCATATGGGCAAAAGCCTTTAGAATGTTGTTTTATAAAATGGTAGACTTGATACTTTTCCTCACTTAACTCTTTACATATTCTACATTGACTTAAAATGGAATGCTAAAGAATTAGATTGTGAATCTGTTACAACAGTTTATAGGTGAGTATGAACCCTGTTTAATAACTTTAAAAATAGACATTTAAAATTTTAACACATTTACAGTTTTGTGTATTACTGCTATCCAGTTTGAAAATATTTGATCATCCAAAATAAAACTCTTTACCCACTGAGCCATCTTGCTGGCTCTGAATCTGTTAGGTTTTGTTTTTATTTATGTATATTGGTGTTTTGCCTATGTTTATGTATGTGTATCTCATGCTGGAATGACAGGTGGTTGTGAGTCTCCATGTGAGTGCTGGGGTCCAAACCCTAATCCTCTAGAACAGAAGCATATCTTAACTGGTCTGTACTTGAGAATGAAATTGCTAGATCATATGGTAATTCTCTTTTAGCTTTTGGAAGAGTGAGTGGCCAAAACATTTCCCTTATTACCACCACTATTTTGTAGGGATCTTACTGTACCATCCATCGGCTATGTATGAGGAGTCCACAGAATCCATTTCGTGTGTGTGTGTGTGTGTGTGTGTGTGTGTGTGTGTGTGTGTGTACATGCAAAGATCAAGGACTACTTGTCCCAGCCTGGTTCTAAAAATAGAAATCAGGTCATCTGGCTTGTTGGCATGTGCCTTTACTCTAAGCAACCTCAGCAACCTGACTTTCAAATTATATATTTAACGTAAACAATGCAGTAAATATTAAGGTGGAAAGGGAGAGTCTGAAGTGTTTAAAAGTCACAAATTCAGGGGCTGGAGAGAGGTTAGTGGCTAAGAGCACTGCCTGCACTTCACGTGGTGGATCATAACTGTGTTAACTTCATTTCTAGAAGATTCACTGCCTTTGTGGACAATAGACATGCATGTGGTGCACAGTAAAAAGTGCACTGGGAAACGCTTCTACATATAAAATAAAAGTAAAATCAGCACACCTCAGCTTACTTGCTAACATTTATCTTGCTTTCATTTTCTTAGATATGTGGTGGATGGAGGCTTTGTGAAGCAATTAAATCACAACCCAAGATTAGGGCTGGACATTTTGGAGGTGGTTCCTATTTCAAAGTAAGTCTCTATTTAACTTTTCAACTCTAACAGTTAGCTGGTTAGAGTATTTGTACTTGGTTTGAGTGTTGGAAGTAAATTATTCACAAAACGGTTTTGGAACTGTTTTTGCTTTCTTCTGTAGAAGTGAAGCATTACAACGAAGTGGCCGAGCTGGCAGGACTGCCTCAGGAAAATGCTTTAGGATTTATAGTAAAGATTTTTGGAACCAGTGCATGCCTGATCATGTGATCCCGGAGATTAAGAGAACTAGTTTGACATCTGTAGTTCTGACATTAAAGTGCCTTGCCATACATGATGTCATAAGGTATGTGGGCAACCCTGAAAGAACTATGGCTAGAATGGAAGAAGCCTGGTTATTTCTCAGAAGTTGTTTTGTATTATTTGACTGATGTGTTCCTGAGAATTGAAACAAACCTATTTCCAGGGTTGGTCCTCATGTTGGCTGCTTTTCAACTAAACCAAAAATGTTAATCCACCTAAGATAAAATTAAGTATTTTAGCCATTTTAAAGTATACAGTTCAAATTGTTGTTAGTAGATGCGCAATGTTTCATGACCATTGCCACTTTCAAATTTCAGAACATTTCCACCAGCCTCAAACCGCTGTGATTTAAGACTGAGGAATCCAGAAGTAAATAGTATTTAACTACTACTTGCCTTTGAGTGTTTTTGGAATTTTTGTTTTAACTGTTCTATCACTTTATTGAGATTTGAGCCTCTGCTCATTCTTGTGAGCTAACCCCTGATGCCTGGGCCAGTGCTCTAGCCACTTTGCTTATATTTAAACTTTGGCTTTATTGAGGCCTTTTTATGCAGATGTTTATTTGACTAATTTTAGTGAACACTTTTGTTTTGTTTGGAGACAGGATTCCACTATAACTCTGTCTGTTCTAGAATTTACTATGTAGACCATGTTGGTCTCAAACTTACAGAAATCTGCCTGTCTCTGCCTCCTGAGTGCTGGGATTAAAAAGTGTACACCACTATGCCTGACTTCACCACTGTTAATTTTTAACGTAAGGCATGTGACTAATTTTATTGGCAAGTGTTTTTAGAGTCATATTTACAGGTACATGCCTTTTTTTGTGTGTCAGTTTGAGTCAGGGCCTCACTATATCGCCCTGGCTGTCCTGGAACTCACTATGTATACTATACAGGCTTCAGCCACCCGCCTGTCTTGCCTCTTGAGTGCTGTGTTTATGGGCAAGCTCGACTCTTAGGAAGCCAATTTAGATGGTTTCAAGTAAAACTAGAGATGTTTTTCTTAAGGCAAAGTCTTTATGTATTTTTGGCTGGCCTACAACATGCTATATAGACCAGGCTGGCCTTAATCATATAGCGGTCCTCTTGACTATGACTTCCAGGTACTGGTATTATAGGTGTGCAGCACCTTATCTGTCTCAAGACTGGAGATTCTCTTATTGAGAATACAGAGGAAAACGTAAAATTATACCAATGAAATAACAAGTCATTGAAAGATTCAAGTGATCAAACAGGTTTGAAACTTTTAGGTTAATCTAGATTTAAAAACAGTTGTTATATCTATACATTAGAAAAGAAGAATGAATATTTTTATATTTTTGGTTATGAGTCTAGCCTTTAATGGCTAAGCCATCTCTCCAGTCCAAGAATGAATATTCTTGTTAGTTCATTTTAAATTGCTTGTCTGTAACTGTTACTATTTTCTTGCTTTAAATTTTTTATTAATTTTTAAAAAATTTTATATATGTGGTATTTTGCCCACATATAAATGTGTGCACCACTGACTGCTCTTCCAGGGGTGGGTCCTGAGTTCAGTCCCCAGCAACCACATGGTGGCTCACAACCATCTGTAATAGGATCCAGTGCTCTCTTCTGGTGTGTCTGAAGACAGTGACCGTGTACTCATAAACATAAAATAAAATAAAATTTTAAAACCTTATAAAAAAAGTTAGGAATAATGGTAGTGTCCCATTCAGCCAAGGATAATAAAAAGATATACATTTTGAATGAGAGGAATGTGATTCAGAAAAATCAGTTTTCTTGGTGATAGAATATTTTCAAGGAGAGGAGGACTTGAAAAATGGAGCTAGGACTGGGTGTGGTGGTGCACTACTTTAATCCCAGCACTTCAGAGGCAGAGGCAGGTTGACTCAGAGTTTGAGGCCAGCCTGGTCTACACAATGAGTACTAGGACAACCAAGGGCTAAGAAAGACCTGTCTCAAAAAGAAGACAAAACAGAATGGAAAAAGACACAAAGAAAATGAAGTGTAGAAGTGAAATTTTTAAAGGAAGTTTCTATGAAGGATGTTAAAAGTCCTGCTATGACTCATCCTGACTTTCTACTATTTATTTAAATGCACAGGTTTCCATATTTGGATCCACCTAATGAGAGACTTATTTTGGAAGCACTTAAACAGCTTTACCAGTGTGATGCTATTGACAGGTAAAAACACAATCCAAACATATGTTAGTCTTTTTGTTTGTAGCTATGTAGCTCAAGCTGGCCTGGAATCATAATCCTCCTGCCTCAGCTTTTTAAGTACAGGTGGAATTACAGGTGTGAGGTTGTGCTTCTGGCTTGTCCATTTGTTTTTTTTAAGATGGGTCCTAAGTGTTTAACAGTAGAAAGCAATTTATTTCAATGTGAATGAATTGTTTTATATAAAATTAAAGTCTGTCCTTGGTCTTTGTTCACCACAGTTCTTACTCAAACACTGTAAAGACAAAATGTAAAGACATTTTTCTTGTAGTTAGACATGGCAGTGCATGCCTACAATGTATAATCTCAGTACCTGGGAGCCTAAGGCTGACATTTGAAATGCTGGGAGGGAAAAAAAATCCCTCAAACAGCAAGAAAGTTCTGTAAACAAGGAGAAGAAATGAAACCTTTTTAAAAAGCCAAACTAAAGCAGCCTCGGCACTACTGTTTAATGTGGTTTCAGTTGGGAAGTCTATTAATATTGTTTCAGTGTCGAGCACTCTTCTAGCTACATAAAGATGCTAAGTACACTTTATTGTCAGGAAGTCGATGATTATTACTCCTTCATTTCTTCAAGGACCTCTCTGATCTCTGGAATGTTTGTAGTTTTATAGAACTGTCTTCTGTCTTATCGAGTAGATTTTTGGATGTGTTAAACTTCTGGGCTGGTGAGATGGCTCAGCTGGCAAAAGATGCCCACTGCTAAATCTGACAACATGAGTTTGATCACCAGGCCCACATGATAGAAGAGGAGAACCGGTTTCCTGCACATTGTCCTCTGAATGCTCCCACACACACACACACATGCTGCCCCTGAGCATGCACATACAATAATTAAATAACCACACAACAGAAAAGTGGGGGAGCAATATTTCTACAGTAGAAGAGCTTTCTATTTTTTCTTTAAAGACAGTTTCTCTGTGTAGACCAGACTGTCCTTGAACTCAGAGATCCACCTATCTGTGCCTCCTAAGTGCTAGGATCAAAGCTGTGTACCACCACTGCCTGGCCTTTTGTTGTTCTTGCCAGTGACCACAATGGTTATTTTTTAAATTGAATTTCTAGAGATGAGCTGAAGTAATTCAATTATATCTTATTTATTCTGAATGATGAACATTATATTGTGTTGTCTCAGATTTGAAAGGCCTAAAGAACTTTTTCTTTCTGTTAAGGAGTGGTCATGTGACAAGATTGGGTTTATCCATGGTGGAGTTCCCTCTCCCCCCACATCTGACGTGTGCAGTGATCAGGGCTGCTTCTCTTGATTGTGAAGATTTGCTGCTTCCAATAGCAGCAATGCTATCTGTGGAAAATGTCTTCATTAGACCTGGTAAGCACTTTCTCTAATTTATTTTAAAAGCTTTCCTTTATACTACATTACTTTACCTACTCATTTATGTGTGTGCACATGCACACGAGGACACACACAGCACAGTGCATGTAGAGAAGTCAACCCAACTTGGAGGAATTGGTACTCTTGTTCCACACTGTGGGGCCTGAAATCAAACTGAAATTGTCATGCTCGGTAACAAGCTCCTTTACCTGTTGAGCTATCTAGTAGACTAACTTAAGCAGTTTTTATTTTTTGTAAAAAATTTAATTTCTGGTTATGGTGAAACTTGCCTGTAATGTACACTGTCTTGAGATAGTGGCAGAGGATCCTGATTTAAGGCTAGACTGGGCAGCTAATGTGACCCTGTTTCAAATAAAACAAGACACTCTCTTTCACCCTGTGCCTTATAGACTGTTTTCTTTAGAAAAGTTTTACATTTACAGAAAAATGAGTAAGTTAAGAAGATTCCCATTCCCTCAGTCACATATTTTCCTGTTACTACTGTCTTTTATTTGTGAAGTATTTTTGCTGCTGTTGATGTTTTTAACATATATCCAGTTGCTTGTGTCTACAATGGCAGAATCCTAGCGAATAGTTTTACTTGTTTAAACATTTCCTGTTCTCTATGTATTCATCCCCACATCATTTATCTCAGGTCCCTTGGTTTCCAGGTGCACATGAGAATGTATGTGTCCATACACTTGTCACACCTGCATACAGAAAATAAGCCAACTCACTTGGCATTTGGTCTTATTACTGTCTCTATAGTTTTGCCATTTGTGAACAATATGTAACATTTCAGATGAACTTCTTTTACTTAGCAGCGTGTATGTTTTTTTGTGACATGATAATTCATTTTTTTATCACTATACTGTATTCCCTTCTGTTATATGGAATTTGTTTATCCACTTACTAAAGGGAATGGTTACGTTCTCATGTTTTGGCTATTTAAAAAAAATTGCAGCCAGGTGGTAGGAGCACGAATCTTTAGCACACACCTTTAGTTCCAGTACTCAGGAGGCAGAGGCAGGCAGATCTCTGAGTTGAAGGATAGTCAAGGCTATACAAAGAAACCCTGTCTCAAAAAAAAAATGTTGCAATAACATCACTATCCAATTTGTTTGTTTGTTTTGGAATTTTGAAATAGGGTTTGTCTATGTAGCCTTGACTGTTCTAGAACTTACTATGTAGACTAGTCTGGTCTTGAACTCAGAGATCTGCCTGCCCCTCCCAAGCACTGAGGTGCACACCACCACCTCCTGGCTGTTGAGTATTTTCTTCAGATCTCTGGCTTATCCTTTCATTGTTTTGGCATTGCCTTTAGTAGATATAATTGTTTTCTTTTGTGGATCATGCTTCTAGTGCTTTATCAATGAGGTCAATGCTGTACCATCGTCATCTGGATTTTTCTCTCAATGTTGTCATATAGTAGTTGGATGTACATTTGTTGCAACATCATTTGTTCAAAATAGTTTCTCTTTCGAAATGCCTTTCTTCCCTTTGTCATAGATGAGTTGACTACTCTTTTATGAGCCTTCTTAAGAAGTTAGACAAGGTAATCTCTGATTTGTTCTTCCCCTTCAGTATTGTCCTGGCTGCTCGTGGTCTCTTTCTCTCCACATGAACTGCAGAGTCAGTTGAAACCCATAGAATGACTAGGTGGGATTGTATGATCTAGTAAATCAAGTTAGGAAGAATTACCATTGTAGAGTGTGGAGATTCTAACCAGTACTGAAGTCTGGCTGTTTACTCGGGTCTCCAGTAATCAAAGCCTTTTAGGGGGCTTCCCATACACCTGTGGAAACAGGATAAGTAGTTTTATATTTTGTTATCCTTTAACTTAGTTGTTTGGCATAGGAAGTACATAACATTCCTAGCCGAAAGTTAATTTCCCTTCAGGATAAAGCTAGATAATAAGGTGAACCTTTGTTCTTTTGTGGTAAATTAGTAATACATTAACTTGTCTTCTTGGAGTGAGGAGAACAGGTAGTTCAGCCCTTTATCCATAGAGTATTTTTTTAAGGTTTCTGTCCTTTATATTTTCCTTTCCTTGTTTCTTGGTGTGTCAGTATGAGACATTCTAACATGTGTTGGCTTTGTTTTCATCTAGAGAAATAACTTTTCCCTCAGGGAGCTTCAGAGTAGTTGCTATACCTTGTCAATAGTGTGCCCCTCACTGGCCTTTCTTTTTATAGGTTGTGAGTACTGGGTCCAGACTAGTTTGTCACTGCCATAATTATATAGTGGTAGATCTATTTTTCTGTAAAAGTGCTGCGTTATTGAATCAGTTTGTGCCTATCCCAAATAGACCTTAATTTTAACCATCAAAATTTTGATTCTTGGGCCTGCAAGATGGCTCAGTGAGTAAAGGCATTTGCTGCCAAGTCTGATGTCCTGAGGTTTTCATTTTTTGTTTTTTGTTTTTTTTTTTTTTTTTTGTGTATGGTATTTTGCCTACATATCTGTGTACCGTATGCTTGCCTTGTGCCTGGTGAGGCCAAAAGAGGATGTCAGATCCCCTGGAACTGCTGAGAAGAACAGCTAGAGTTGTCTTAACTGCTAAGCCATTGCTCTAGTCCCGATGTCCTGAGTTCCTCAGAATTGAGAACATGATGGAAGGAGAGAATTAACTCCCATAAGTTCTTCTCTGACTATCATATATATGCCTTGGCAAGTGATCATACACAAACACAAAATAAATAAATAAATAAATAAATAAATAAATAAATAAATAAATAAGTTTTTTTTTTTAACAAACTTATAATTCTCATAATATGCCCAGTTGTAAAATAGTATGTACAATAATGTTGATCAGTTTTTATTATGGAGTGTCAAAACTACTAGAGAGTATGAAGTGGAAGTAGAAAGTCAAGTGTTCCAACTTTCTTATTACCCAGGTATCTGACCATGCGCCTAGTCTTCTCAGACTCTCACGTTTTTCATTTAAAAAACAAGAGAGCCACTCGGAGTGGTACATACCTGTAATTCTAGTATTTTAGAAGTTAACACTGGAGGAACTCGGATATGAGGCCATCTGGGTTATGGGGTGACTGTATGACCAGCTGTGTGTGTATATGGGTGGGTGGGGGTGTGAGATGAGACCGTGTTACCTTGTCTCAGGTAACCAAAAGGGAAAAACTAAACAATACCAAGACCAACAAGAACAACAACAACAGAAACCCAAGATGTTAGGTCCAACTCTAACCTAACTCCAATAGGTAAGGCTAGAAAAAGATTCACAAAGAGTGGGAAAGTCAAGTGATTTCTGAAGGCCTCATTTACATTTTAAAGGCATAAGTTACATGTAGTGAAATGTATACATATTAGTGTAAGTTAGCACTAATTTTGTGGAATGGATACACCCATAGAGCTTGAACCTCTATCCAGATAGAGACTGTTTGGTGTTGGTAACATGACTGAGTCAGAGTTAACAATGTGAGTTCATTTTTGGAACTCACAGAGTGGAAGGAGAAAATTGAGTTCTACACATTGTCCTCTGACCTCCATATTCAGCATGGAATTTTGTGCCCCACTCTCCAACATCTAAAAACATCTTTAAAACAGGGTTTCTCTTTTGTAGTCTTAGTTGTCCTGGAACTCCCTCTGTAGACTAAATCAAGAAGGTCCACCTGTCTTTGCCTTCTGAGTGCTGGGATTAAAGGTGGGGAGCCACCATCACCCAGCTTGAAAGTTACAGAATGGGTCTTGTTTTTTCTTTTCATTTCTTTTTTTCTTTCTTTATTTTTATTTATTTATTTATTTGTTTGTTTGTTTGTTTGTTTATTTGAGATCTCTCTCTCTCTACATAGTCCTTGCTGTCCTGGAGTTCTCACTGTATAGAACAGGCTGGCCTTCAACCTCATGCCGCTGCCTCTCAAGTGTTGGGACTCAAGGCATACACTTCTGTTTTAGTTAGAGTTTCCATGAAGAGACACCATGGCCAAGGCAATTCTTATAAAGTACAACATTTAATTGGGGATGGTTTACTCATTCTGAGGTTCATTTAGTACATCATCATCATGACAGGAATGTGGCTGGCTTGGCTCTGGAGGAGCTGAGAGTTCTTGTTCCAAAGGCAAACAGGAGAAGACTGGCTTCTTCAAAGCCCACACTCAAAGTTCAAAGTGACACACTTCCTCAATCAAGGCCTTACCTATTCCAACAAGTCCACACCTCCTAATAATGTCATTCCCTGGGCCAAGCATATGGTGATAAGCACATGGTTTTTCATCAGTAGTAGAACAGTGGTTCTCACTTTAGCTTAGCTTTAAAAAACGGGGGCGGGGGGATTGTGTTTTTTCAACAAGTTTATGATTAAGAAACAAGATAGGTGTAGTACGTTTAATCTCAGCACTAGGGAGGCAGAGGCAGGAGTATTGCTGAGTTTGAGGCTAGCCTGCTCTATATAGTGATATGAAAAAACAGTCAAATATTACCCCCAAGTAAACACTGTTTGAGAGAGTAGCTTGTACATGCCCTCCTCCACATTTGGTATTATAGAACCTTAGGCATTTTACACATTATGTTATATATTTTTGTTCACTTTGGCTATGTGATGGCTAATGATGAGGTTTTTGTTTTTGACACAAGGTCTGAACCTCTCAAACTCAAAGAGAAATTCGTTTGCCTCTCCAGTGCTAGGATTAAAGGCATGATCTCTCGGGCCTGGGAAATAATGGATTTTTAAAATGTGTTTATTTAGTAGATTAATCAAGAGATTAGATAGGGTCTCACCATGAGACTTGCTCTGTAGACTGTTCTTGTACTCACAGAGATCCATCCACCTGCCTTTTCCTCCCAAACTGCCTGAATTAGAGACATGTGCTCCCACACCTGGCCTTTGTTTTTTGCTTTTCATTTGACTCTGTATTTATATCTTTATGTTTGTAAGTATGCAGGTGTGTTTGGGTGTGGAAGCCATAGGACAGCTCAGGTGCCATTCTTCAACGTTCTTCAAGCATTATCTGTTTTTTGTTTGTTTTGTTTTGTTTTTGAGATAAGATTTCTTCCTGGTGGGGTGTGATGTAGTGGCGCATGCTTTTAGTCCTAGCAGAACTAAAGGCAGAGGCCCGTAAATTCCTGTAAGTTCTATGGTAGGCTGGGCTATGTAGAAAGACCTTGTCTCAAAAAAAAAAAAAAAAAAAAAAAGATTTTTTTTTCCTCGCTGGCTTGCAACTTGCCGAGGCCTAGTAAACCGGACTGGACTAGCCAGTTAACCTCAAAGGTCTACCTGTCTCTGTATGTGGAAGTAAGAAGACTAAACTGTATAGGCCGTTCTCTTCTGCCTTTACATGAATTCTGGGGATTGAACTCAGGTCATCAGGCTTATGCGGCAAGCACTGTTAGCTGTTGAGCCATCCTCTTAACCCTTGACCACTGATTTGATCCTTGAGAACCATATGGTGGAAGGAGAAAAGTGGAAAATACTAAGAAGAACACAAATAATACAGATGTCCCTGACTTACAGTGAGGTCCATACTGATTCAATTCATCCAAAATTAAAAATATCCAAAGTCAAACATACACTAAAACACTAACCTATTATACAAAGCTGCATGGTGGGCTATGACTGTGTTGTCTATCTTATCCCCATGATTGCGTGGCTGACTGGAAGCAGAGGCTCCTGTACTACTAGTATATAGGGAGGGACTCCTGTGCTGAATTTTGGGAAAAGACAAAAACAGAAAGTTGGAGGTACCACTTTGACTGAATGTAAAGTATATTGCTTTACACTATTATAAAGTTAGATTAGGCTAAGTTGAGGACCATCTGTAATAGTGAGTAGCTTTGAAGACTGTGTTCATGAGACAAACTGAGGGGAACTTTTACTTTATATCTCTTTTAACTTTTGGCTACTCCTATGATTTTTTTTTTTTTTTTTTTTGAGAAGAGTAAATTCCAAAAAAAAAAGGTAAATTTCGAATACTATTTTAAAGACAGTTGAATTGAGAGAAATAATGTTGACTGTCATAAATTTCTAGCATGTGTTTAAAAGAAAAATAGCTATGTGTGGTGGTACACTTTCGTAATCCCAGTACTTGGGAGGCAAAGGCAGAAGAATTTAAGTGCATGCTACGTTCCATTAGGCTACACGCCAAATTCCAGGTCAGCCTGAGTTACGCAGGGAGGAAGTGTATCGAGTAAAATAAATTGGTCATCTGGGTGGGGTGACCGGTGATGAGATTTAAGGAGAAACAGAACTTAAGAAGAGCTAATTTAGTTCTACCCCAAAGAGTGAGGCAGATGTTGAACATGGTGAAAGAGAGAACAAAGTGATATGGGGACTTAATTTAACATGGAACTAAACTAAATTTAACTTTTAGTTGATCCAGAGTACCAGAAGGAAGCAGAACAGAGACATCGGGAACTGGCAGCAAAAGCTGGAGGATTTAATGACTTTGCAACTTTAGCTGTAATTTTTGAGCAGTGCAAATCAAGGTATGTGAGCTTGACCTGTGTACTGGAAAATGTCTCTTAGCTGCAGCTTCTTTACACACTCAGGATGTGTGATCTTAGTCATTCAGGCTCAATGTTGGTTTTCCTTTTTCCCTCAAATCTTTCCTGAAAATGAATTTTACAGAGTTTTGTTTTCATGTAGATACTTAGACTAAATGATGGTTAGATATTTGTTAATTCATGTATGTAAAAAGAAACGTCTTTACAATTTTGTTTTTATTTAATCAGAGGACCTGACATTAATTTCTTGTCAAATTTTCTTTTCTTTCTTTAAAAAGACTTATTTTAGGTATATGAATGTTGTGCTTGCTTGTAAGCTTGTGTACCACCGGCATAAGCGGTGCACGTGGAAACAGAAAAAGGCATTGGATCCCCTAGAACTGGATTTACTGATGGTTATGAGCCACCGTGTGGGTGCTGGGAATTGAACTCAGGTTCTGTGAAGAGCAAGAAATGCTCTTCAAGGATAAACTAACTCCCCAGCCCCTGATACTAATTTTTTCAAATTTTCTAAAATGCTTTTTTAGTGCTTGTCCAGATCTCTTCTTTTGCTTACAGGTTTCTTTTGTTGTTGTAGTTTGGCTGGCCAGCTGGCTGCTTTTTTGAGATGGTCTCCTGTAGCCTAGGCTAGCAGCAGCCTTGCTGTATAGTAGAAGACACCTTGCATTCCTAATTCCTTCTCCCTCTACTTCCTAACTGTTGAGGTTACAAGCACTCCAGCCCTGAGTCACCACACATGACTGGTTTCCATTTTGTAAAGGGTATTTTTGCTTCACGTGTAGAAGGCATTTTGGAGACAGCAGTGTTCTTGTGTTGTAGTGGAGCTCCAGCTTCGTGGTGCCAAAAGCACTGGATTCACTGGCGGTGCTTATTCTCTGCGTTCCGAGTGGAAGCTCAGCTTCGGGAACTGATCAGGAAACTCAAACAGGTGACTGCTGCAGTTTCTGTGTCTGCTTCCTCAGCTAGCACTGTAGGTCTGTACATGTCACTGAATTTCCCGTGCAGTAGTTGCCGCCTATTCTAGTCGGCTACGTCCCTTCTGCATGCTGAACTGTATAACCATCTCTGACCTGTCACGCGCCCACGCTTCCCGCCGGTAGGAACAGGCGTGCAACAAACAGATTCTTCTGCGGACAACCTTTATTGTACAGCACTCTGAGCAGGGGACTTCTTGAGCAGGAAACTTCTCTCTGAGCCGGGGACTCCCTACCGGGGTCTACTGTATAGGCGACCTCTCATGTGCAGTCTCCCACGTGCGATCTCTCTGCCCAGTCTCTCTCCACGTGGGATCTCTCCGCAATCTCTCTTATCGGGTCCCTCTCCACGTGGGATCTCTCTGCCATCTCTCCACGTGGGGTCTCCGGCAATCTCTCCACTATCTCCCTCTCCGTGTGGGGGAGAAATGCACTGCTATATATGCCTAGGAGACTCGTGTCGCTACCTGATTGGTGCGCCCTCCAGTAACTCAATAGTATGCCCCGAGAGCGGGCTATGACGTATGTGGCGCATGCGCATTAAGTCTCTTGGCTGGGCAACAGCTCTGTTTGCTGAGTTCTCGGCGGGAAGCTGGCGCCATGTTTGGGTGTGGCATAAACGGCTCCCTACACTGACCCGTGAGCCCTTGTAGTGGGAAAGAAATGTGTCTGAAATAATGAAAATATTTTTAGATAGTTGTACTAAAGAATAGTTGACACACACTAAACTTCACATAGGCTGGTGAGATGATTCAGCAGGTAAGGATGCAAGCCACCAAATCTAATGGCTTAAGTCTAACCTCAGGAACTCCCAAAAGTTTTCTTCTGACCTCCACACATAGGCTTTGGCATGAGCATGTCAACCTGCCCACTCACAAGTAAATGTAAAAACTACTTTAAAACATTTTCTTTAAAGTGTACAGTTCTCTGAGTTTTGATATCTGTATATACCTGTTAAATCATTACTACAATCAAGACAGAACTTTAATCTCAGCATCCTGGAGGCAGAGGCAGGTGAATGGATCTCTGTTAGTTGAGGGGAGCCTAGTCTATATAATAAGTTTCCAGCCTAGCCAGGGATAAGTAAGGAGACCCTGTCTAAAAAGAAAAGAAGAAGGAAGATTAATAGTGCTGGAGACACTGCATAGTGGTTTCGTCTCATCCTGCTCTTGAAGAGGATGAGAGTTAAGTTCCTAATACTCACACCAGGTGATTCATGACTGCCTGTAATTACAGCCCCCAAGAATTGGATGCCTCTGGCCTCTACTCACCTGTATATATTCATATATACAATTTACATATTTTAAAATGATAATATGTACACCTCCCAAGGTCCCATGCTAGTTCATGTGCATTGTGTGTCATTGTGTAGCACTGGCTGCCCTGGAATTCGATGTATGTTTTGGGATGGAACTCAGGGCCATCCCAAATTCAGCAATCTGCCTGCCTCTGCCTCCCAAGTGCTGGGATTAAAGGTAATACTCTTCTAGGTCTTCCACACCAGTTCTCAGAAGGCATTCACAGCGACATTCTTATCCCTTTGAGTTACCAAGCAGTGTGATCATTCTGAGAGGTTGTTTAATTGGGAAGATACTTTTTGTAGATATCTAGTATTTTTTTGTTTTTGAAATCTCTCCTGAACTTATTCTTTCCTGTAAATTCCAGTCAGTCTCTTAGCTTTGTTTCCTCAGTGAGTTCTCTGGGTTCCATCTGGATGTTTTTCCTTATGCCTTAGTCAGAACTCTTTCTTAAGACTAAGAGTGGAGCTTTTATTGGTGTAAATTTCCTATTTCTTGGGTCATTGTCCTTTGTTGTATGATACATAGTATTCTATAAATTGTTATTTTATATATTCGGCTTGTCTTTTGACTATTTTGGGTGCAATTCTAAGTGTAATCCTTCTCATAATATATTTCCCAGAAGTCTTTAGAAATATGAACTTTGAAAAAAAGATTAGATCAAATTGTACTGTAAGCTTTATCATTGAATACATACTCTTTCTACAGCAAAGTGATTTCCCAAGAGAGACATTTGAAGGCCCTAAACATGAAGTACTACGAAGATGTCTTTGTGCAGGCTACTTCAAAAATGTTGCTCGAAGGTAAGAGTTACATGCTTGAGGGAGTTTATAGACACTACTGTATCTAATTACAGTGCTAAACAACTTAAAAATTGAAGATATGATATAGATTCTGTGATGATTATAACAATTATAAGAAATCTTTCTATAATTGCCATCTGTGCACAGGGAACTATAGTGGTTCAGATTGGGGTACTGTAGACCAGAGAGGAAAGGAGGAGGGTACATGTTGGGAAGATGTATCAGCACCTAAAGCAAATGGCAAGAGTTCTTTTGTAATTTGGTAGCCTCAGATAGAGTGTAAACACCAAACAAGACAGAATGGCATCCCTAGGGAAGGTCAGCTTGGGTATACAGTGTCAGGGCTCAATTATAAGTTGGGGAGAGCAAGAGATCTTTGTAAGGAGAGTAGTAACAGTGGTAATGGGAAATTCATTATATGACTGAAGAGTCAATCACATAAGTAAATACAGTAGGGATAATGGTGACGGTAGTTGGAAATACTCAACGATAGTAGGCATGGTAGTTTATGCCTGGTATCCTAACAGTATCACCTGAAAGACACTGAGAATAATAAACCACTATTTAGGTCAAAAGAGCCTGAATAAGTGTTCCAGCACAAGGAACATGGAAAGTAGAGGTGATTCTGATTCTAAATTGAGTCCTTTTGCTTTAAAAGATATTATTAGGACATTGCTGATACTTCAGTGGGGTCTCAGAATTTGATGTTAGTAATGCATTAATGTTAATTTTCTGGTTCGGTGGTTTTATCACAGCTACAAAGGAGAGTAGCAACTATTTGGTGGTTATGGGTAAGATAACATGGAAACTTATTTCCAGTTGTCAGTCCTTCCAATAAAAATCATTTTTGTTGTTTTGTTTTTGTCCTTTATTTTGTAATTTTCTGTAAATTGAGTATATTTTGGAATGAGATTCAGGGTCAGAGAGAGACCATTGTCTTAAGTAACGTGATCAGCTATTGAGGAAGATAGCCTGCACTGACCTCTGGCCTCCTTGTTTGCATGCACAGGCACATGTACACACATACAAAGTAATTAAAGAAATGTGAGATGGGCTAACATGCTTAAGTTACATTGTCATAAAAATGTAATTATTGGGTTGGTAAATTGGCCTAGGGTAAAGGTGTTTGCCCTGAAAACCTGATGACCTCAGGTTGAACCCTGGATCTGAAATAAAGGTAGGAAGAGAATTGACTCCAGTGTTGTCTCTGGCTTCCACATATGACAAGGCATGCATGCATGATCCTCACCACCCACATTAATATTTATTTTTAAATGTGTAATATGTAAACCCATCAGTTAAATCTCATATAATAATAGCTTTCCTTCTTTAGAATTGTAATGAAAAGAGATGTTTTTACTGAGGATAGTGTTTAAAATGGTCCTTGTGACACTATTGTTGCTTAAAGTTACCTCTTCCCTAGGTAAACTGCTGCTTATTTTAGTAAAAGAAACATAGTTACCTTATTGCTTTGCTATTTTGATCTTTCTCATTTGTTTTTTCTGTTTATAGATCTGTTGGCAGAACATTTTGTACAATGGATGGGCGTGGAAGTCCAGTTCATATTCATCCTTCCTCAGCAGTAAGTTCTTGTGTATTTGGCTGGTCAGTTGGTTCGATTTGAGAGAGGGTCTCTGTATTGCTGAGGCTGTACTAAAGCTCCTTTTTCCTCTGCTTCTCAAGTGGTGAGATTGCAGACTAAACTGTCTCACCTTGTAACTAACTCCTTTGAGGTTTTGTTTTCCCTTGCACTTCACATCCTCAGCCCTTTAAAAAAATACTATTTGTAAATAAAAGGTTTTGCAGGAGTGTGGAGAGGCCTACACTTGTGGAGGCCAGAGAGTAACTTTCTAGTGTCAGTTTTTTCCTTCTACTATGTGAGTCTTGGAGACTGGATTCTGGTCAGTTGAGTCATCTAGACAGCCCTAGTGTGTCTTATTTTTAATGACAGAGTAGAGTACTAACATACCAGTGTCTTCTAGTGTTCACTCTGAGCTTAAGGATATTGATTAGCATATAACTTCTGTTTTATGGAAGAAAATAGGAATTCAGAGGGTTTCAGGTTTTTTTATTTTTGGAGGGGGGACATGTTCTCTGTATGTAGTCCTTGGCTGTACTTATTTTCTTGCTCTTATTTAGAATGGGGCTGATTATTAGTAGTAATTATCCTTAAATTTTTATATAGCTTCATGAACAGGAAACCAAACTTGAATGGATAATTTTTCATGAAGTATTAGTTACCACCAAAGTCTATGCAAGAATTGTGTGTCCAATCCGTTATGAATGGGTGAGAGACTTACTACCCAAGTTGCACGAACTTAATGCACATGATTTGAGCAGTGTGGCCAGACGTGAAATGAGAGAAGATGCAAGAAGAAAATGGACAAATAAGGAAAACGTGAAACAGCTAAATGGTGAGTGAACCATAGTAGATCTGCCTTTGTCTTGTAGGTGCTGGGACCAAAGGTGTTGCCATCACTGCCCGTCTCACTCTTCCGTTTTCCTTTACCCAGTTTACTTTTGTCTTGTCATATTTTGTGACTTAATACCTCAGAACTTCCATTTTTCCAACAGATTTTCTGAATTGTTAGGACTATACATGGAAGATATATAAAAAACTGTAATAATGAACTACAACATAAAACATAATTAGCTTACAGAGACATAATGATGATTCATATTATATTTATTTGCCATCCCTGGGAAATAGATGGTACAAAGTATTGCCCAAGAAGTCACAGGAGGGTTTTTTTTTTTTTTTGGTTGAGACAAAGTTTCACCATGTAACTTTGGCTGACTAGACAATTGCTATGTAGACCCAGCTGGCCTTGAACTCACAGCTTGCCTGACTCACCAAAAGGTTTGCAAGTATGATAATTACTAGGTATTTTATTGCAACATAACACTGTCCTCTATGCTTGAATTATGGTCATTTTTTTCCTGACTGGTTAGCCTTCATGAACCTTTTTGTTATTATTGTTCAATTACATTCTCTCTCTCTCTCTCTCTCTCTCTCTCTCTCTGTGTGTGTGTGCGTGTGTGTGGTATATAAGTTTAGGTAGAGGATAACTTATGGGAGTTAGCTTTCTCCTTTCACATAGGTCCTCATAATCAAATTTAGGTTGTCAGGATTAGCAGCAAGTGCCTTTACCTTCTGGCTCATGTACTTTTTGTTATTGAACTGTTTGTCCTAGGGTTCATGTGAACTGTGCATTGTACCACTGAGCACAGCATCCCCACCTTTATACTTTTTCAGCCAGACTTTGGTTAGACAATATTTAATTTCCTTGTTGATCTTTTTTCTGTAAGAAAAATATATTTGTGTGTATATGCTGTGTATATTCCTGTGTGACCTTTCACATGTGAAGGTCAGAGGACAGTGTCAGTCTGGTGCTTGCTTGAGACAGGGTCTCTGGTTGCTCCTGTGTATTCCAAGCTAGCTGGCTCTGGAGCTCATAGTTATTTTCCTGTCTCCATCTCCGATCTTGCTATACAAGTGCATGCTACTGAACCATCCTTTTTTCTTAATGTTGAAAATAAGGTATATGTATACTATTTTCAGATGGAATATCAAAAGAAGTTCTAAAGAAAATGCAAAGAAGAAATGATGACAAATCCATATCAGATGCGCGGGCTCGTTTTCTTGAGAGAAAGCAACAGAGAATCCAGGACCACAGTGACACATTAAAGGAAACAGGCTAAGCAGTGGACTGACCAATTCAGGAAGCAGGAAAGCAGCCAGGAAATGCGCTTCTGTTTTGCCAGTTATTTCAGACAGTACTATCAAAAGGAAGTGGTCAGCAGCTGTTCCTAGCCTGTGAGCTGAAAGCAAATAAATCACATCTCATCAATACTAACAAATGGCATTTTGAAGGAAAAGATTGGGTTGCATAGTCATAGTACATGAAACCAATGAAATGATACAATATTTTCCTCACTTCTGTTTTGCTGGCCTTAACTGGTATCAAACAGTGTCACTGAGATATTTTCAAAGAACACTGAATTGTATTTAATCAGCGTGTATTCCATTTGCATTGAAGCATTAAAGATTATTTTCCTTAAGTCTCTTCAAGGCCTTCTTATTGCTATTAGAATAGTGTTGTATCAGGTATGTGGCCATTTCCTTCAGAAGGCTGAACTTACATAAGAGGTTTTTACTTACTCAGCAATACTTAGATGTCTAATAGTTTAATTGCTTCAGAGCTTTATAGATATTTAAAGACTCAATTAGTAAATAAAATTGTCTATGGCAGGACTCTTTCTTAAATTAATCCTAATTCTTAAATTGATTTTTTTTGGATTATACAAATTCCTTTTTATATAAAAGTATATTGTTTAAAACAGTAGCTATAGCCATTAACCAAAGGACAAATGTGTGAATATACATGTATATGTGTGTGTATCATACACACACACACACACAGTTCTTTTTAACTGTTCCTACATACTTGTGTGTCAGCTCATTTCAAGCAGCCCCTCCACCTGGCCTACTCTATTGATGGCAGCTGCTTGGGTAGGACTATTTAAACACCTATTATGCTAATCCTGAGATGGGATTTTCAAAGCGACCAACACTTCACTTATGGTTCAAATCAAAACCTTGAGGCTAATATTACACTCAGGCCACACTCAGCACTTGCCTACTCTTGTTTACTGCCTTGTATTGTAGTTACGTGTGTATATGTTTGTCTTTCTCATTAGATTATACGCTCCTTGTGGGCAGGGTCTATGTCTTTTTCACCTTTGTACCTTTCATGGCACCTAGCATAGTGCTTTGCACATAGTAGTCACTCAGTGTTTGTTAAATAAAGTTATTGGTGTCATTAAAACTCTGTAGACAGTATGTGGATTTCTGTTTTCCATTTTTGTTTTTCTTTTTATGTAGTCCCAGTTGGCCTGGCATTACTGTATAGAACAGGCTGACCTCAAACTCAGGGCTATCCACCTGTTTCTCTCTGCCTCTCAAGTGGATTTTATATACTTGTGCCACTATGTTTGGCAGGGTTTTATACCTTTAGTATAAAAATTAAGCCTAACTTATTTTGTTAATTCTGTCCTTTGGTATCTAAAAAGTTTTTAAGTTCAGTTAATTAGACACTTAAAGCCTTCTGAAAAATTGGTGATACCCCAAATCTTGCTTTTCCTTGAAGGTAAGTAGTGATAATTTTTTAATATGTACAGTATTGTGAATCTGTTTTTAAAATTCATTTAGGCCTTCCAGTTTTTCTTTTCAGGTGTATTTTATCAGTGTATTTTATCCTTAGAAATAAAGATGTGGGTGAATTCTTCGAATGAAAGCTGTTTTATAATTTTTTTTTGTTTAGATTTATTTTTATGTGTATGGGTGTGAATCCGTCTGCATGTATGTCTATGTACCACATGCGTGCCTGCTACCCCTGGAGACCAGAAGCAAGCACTGGATCACTGGGTTTACAGTTCCAGCCATGCAGGTGCTCTGTCAATCAAACCACGGTCCTCTGAAAGAACAGCTAGTGCGTGTTTACCTGCTGAGCCATCTCTCCAGATCCTGAAAGCTCTTTTAAATCATAAAATATTAACCACCACATTCTATATCTGTAGTCCAAATTCCAGTTTCATCAGTTGTTCCAATAGTCTATTTTACTTCTTAAAGCAGAATGAAATTAGACTATAGAGGAATTCCCAGGAGAGAGAGGAAGAGTTTTTAGGGAGAAACATGCCTAGTATTTTGTTGTTGTTTGTTTCAAGCCAGAGTTTCTTCTATCTGTAGCCCTAGCTGTCCTGAGTAGTTATTTTATGTGGTATTAGTTTGGCTTTCTTTCCTCTTTCCTCAACCTGCATGTGTATGCTCACCAGCCCATGATTAGGCCAGGGGTGGGAATCAGGAGTTACCCTGAGACACTTTTCATCTCATTGTGTTGAGACAAAATATCTCACTGAACCTAGAATGCTTACAAACTGAGAGTGCTTACCTACTGTCTAGAATAGCTGGCCAGCAGTCCCCAGGAATCATCCTGTCTCCACCTCCCAGTGCAGGAATTACAGGTACAAGTGTGCTGAGGATCTCAACTCAGGTCCTCATGCTTGCACATCAGTCTACCCAGCCCCACAATTAGACACATTTTTACTTGAAAGTTACATAAGCCACCAGAATCTCTCCTAGGTTATCACAGCTGAATTGTTTACATACTTGCCCTCATTAGTGATACTAATCTTTATTAGATCGATTTTTAGGAAAATTTATTTAACCTACTTTTATAATTACAAAGTATTTTGGGGCTGGAAAGATGGCTCTTCGTTCAGGTAAAGGCACTTGCCATACAAGCCTAGGAGAGCATGAGTTTGATTCCCTGAGCCCATGTAACTGGAATAGACAACTAATGCCAAGAAGTTGTTCTCTGACCTCCATCTCTGTGCCATGGCACACAAGCCACACAAAGTAATGCCTGCACACACATAGTAATAAGTATTTCCAATTTAAAAAGTCATTTAATGGGCTGGAGAGATGGCTCAGCGGTTAAGAGCACTGGCTGCTCTTCCAGAGGTCCTGAGTTCAATTCCCAGCAACCACATGGTGGCTCACAACCATCTGTAATGAGATCTGATGCTCTCTTCTGGTGTGTCTGAAGACAGCTACAGTGTACTCATATACATGAAATAAATAAATCTTACAAAAAAAAAAGTCATTGGGAAAATGGGAAGATACTTTCGGATTATTAGAATATCACACCACAAAGCACAAGGATCTTTGTAAATTGTTGATTCTTGGTTGAGTCAGCTCTATAGATGTAGTTTTGTTTATTTTGAAACATTGTCATGTTTATAGCCTAGACTGGCCTAAAGTGACTTTTTCTGCTTTCCAAAATGCTGGGATTACAGACATAAAAATAGACCTGGCTTTATGTAGTGCTGGGGGTTGAACCCAGGGCCTTATAAATGCAATTTTACCAACTGAGTTATATCTCTAGTTCCAGGTACTTTTTAAATTTTATTTTGTGTATTTATCTGTCATAAGGAAAAACATTCCTTGAAGAAGGAATTTTCAATAAACATGTGAGTTCTAGGAACAACATGCACCAACACAGAAAGCTCCAGAGATACTTATAAACATACCATGTTTTAAAAAAAATATATGTATATATATATATATATATATATTTGAGCTTGAGAGATGCCTTAGTGGCTAAGAGGACTTGCTGTTCTTCTAGAGAAGCAGACCCCAGCTCTTAGCATCCATTGTCCTCTCTCGGTCTCCATGGCTCCGCATTACATGCACAAATCTAAGCAGACAGACACATCTCTACACATGTGATAGAAATCTGTGGATTGGGAACTATGGAACATACGGTTTGTTAGGATGGAGTGACATTACAGCTCTGACATAACTGTGGTGAGAATATTAATAAAATCCTCTCATTTTCCATTAAGAGGATTATTATAGGAATACATGATCTAGTTAAGGCATGAAGGTGAACAGAGGTTGAGAGAAGTGGTTTTAGAGGGTTTTGCTCTGGAAAGAATGGAAACTTCAAGTTACTAAACAAAGGAAACAAAAAAATTATATATGATTTATCATTTTGTTACAAAGTAAGAATGAACCTTAATTGAATGCTGTTTCTTTTGGCAAGAAAAGGTTTTAATAAGATTTTAAGTTTTTTTTTTCATTCGTGTGCTTGTGTTTGTGTGTAGGCATGTGTGTGCTTAGAGGGCGCATACAGAGATCAGAAGGACTACTAGTGGGATTTGGTTCTCTCCTTCCAGCACGTGGTTACCAGAAATGAGACTCAGTTCATCAGGCTTGGGAGCAGACACCAATATCCACTAAGCCATCTCAATGGCCCTACCAAATTTAAATTGCAATCTTCAGTCTCCCAAAGATTTTCAAAAAATCCTTATTACTGTTCACCACTCTTAGAAATTTAAAATAGGAATGAATAGAAAATTTCCCAATTGCTCAAAATAATGTGTCCAGATAAAAATATACCTATGTTCCACTAATGTAATACTACTTTTCACTTAAAATGTATGAAATGGTATTGGTTAATCCAAACCATACCCTAGCATCAGATTGATGTTTATATGGGATGGCAAATACTTACATGTATACTGGGTTTTGTGGTACTGAGGATTGAACTTTGAGCCTTGTGCATATTAGGCAAACATTCTACAACTATCAGCAGACATCACCAGCCCCTGGAAATGTAAATGATGGTTCTGTTAAATCCAGCCATGGTATTGGCATGCATCGTCTTCAAGGGTATAAATAGTCAATGAATAGGATACTGGCTGGAGAAGGTAAATGCGTTTTAAACTGGGTTATCAAGAAATAGTGGATTTAACTGAGACAGAAATTAAAGAAAAGGAACCAGAGTTAAACAGTGGGAAAGATTTTGAATGTACTGAGAGGCTCTTTAAAAGAGACTTTTTTTTTTTTTTTTTTTTTTTTTTTTTTACGGTTTTCAGCCTGCCTCTTGGGTAAACTCAGTATGTCAACTAATAGTTCTAGTGCCACTCATTTTAGGGTCTCTCAGACTCGTTCATTATGTAGCTGAAGGTGACCTGGAATTCTTGATTCTACCTGTACTCCCCAAATTCTACAATTGCAGGCATGTACTACTACACTGGTTTTTATGTGTGCTGAATATTGAAGAAAGGCTTCATGTTTGCTAGGTAAGTACCACCCGAGCTGCATATCCCAAGCCTGAATGCCATTCTAACAGAGAGATTTTTTAAGATTTTCCGTTGTAGTGTACAGTATTTACAGTTCTTCAGTGTGTGCCAGTGTGCTCGCTCCTCCAGTTAATTCCCTTTAAAGAAATATATATATTTAACCCTCCCTTAGTAATGAGGCTCATCTTACCATATCTGGTCTGGAGACTGAACTAGATAGTAATTAAAATTACAAAGACAGTTTATGAGAGCGGTTTTTGTCAGATTGGTTTTCATGTAAAGCTTCCTTATATTTGTGTGGGTAGTGGACCTAAAAGAGAATGTTTTATGGCTCTTGGTTTTAACAGGACTGGCTCAGAAAAAGAAAAAAAAAAAAGTCATCATTAAGTATGAGGTAGGTTTCTATATTTGTTACTTTTCTGTTACTATGATAAAACAGTATGACCCAAGGCAATCTAAAGAAGGCAGGATTTATTTTGCCTTACAGTTTCATAGGCATAAAAGCAGCAGGCATAGATAGCAGCAGCATGGAGCCATGAGATCAAACCTTGAACAGGAAGCCTGAAGCAGAATGAACTAGAATTAGGGTTAAGCTACATACTCTCACTGCCTGCCCCAAGTGATGATACACTTCTGCAAAAAAAGAATGTGCCTCCTAAGCTTTCCCAAACAGCACCACAAGCTAGGGACCACATATCCAAATGCATAAGCCTATGAGTTATGTATTTCTCATTCAAAGTATTACAGCTTATATCACGAATGCCATACTTTAAAAAAAATTATTACAGTATCATAGAGTGATTAGAAGCGTTATAGTTGTGTTATTGGACAATGTAAAATTAATTACTTAGCAAGCAGGAAAAGCCAATCATCATGAATATAACATTTTCACAAGTTTTTTCCCCCTTTCCTAAGACAGGGTTTTTCTGTGTAGCCCTGGCTATCCTAGAACTTGCTTGTAGACCAGGCTGGCTCAAACAGAGATTTGCCATTCTCTGCCACCCAAGTGCTGGGATCAAAGGTGTGTACCACTATGAGTTTTGACAAGATAACTTTTAAAATTTTTATTTTAAATTATTATATATATGTATATGAATACACTGTAGTTATCTTCAGACATACCACAAGGGGGCTTCAGATCCCATTATAGATGGTTGTGAGCCACCATGTAGTTGCTGGGAATTGAACTCAGGACCTCTGGAAGATCAGGCAGTGTTCTTAACAGCTAAGTCATCTCTTGAGTCCTTGTTTTATTTATTTTTAATGGTCTTGCTGTGCATTTGTGGATAAACTGGAATTTGCTGGCCTCTTAAGTCATATTAATTCTCCTGTCTCTGACTCCCAAGTGTGGGAATATGGGAATGTGGTGGAGTCTTGCCTAATATGTGATGCCTAGCCCTGTCTATTTCCCGAGTTTTCTTTTTCTTGTGCTCTAGGTTTGGTACATAAGACCTTTTGAGACTCAGAATTGCTTCTATACCAATTTTCTGAACTCTAAAAAAAAAAAAAAAAAAAAAAAAAAATCTGTGTGTTTACAGGTGATTGTGATCTGCCCAATGTGGTTTTGGGAATTCAACCCTGATCCTCTGAGAGGATTCTTAACTGGCAGTCCCCACCATACCAAATTTTTAAAAAACTCTTTAGAAAATAATTTAACAACTATGTGTTTGAATTTACAAATGCTGAAAAATATTTAAAGGCATAAGGTAGTTTATAATTCCTTAAAACTTTATTACTTATTTAAAGAAACTTGTTTCAGTCCTTAGTCTGCTCTGAGGTAGTTTACTAAAACGCATATACACTTGTTACTGAGAACTATTTAACTGTATAAAAACTGGTTGTTGAAGGAACATGTTTGTGGGTAATACTTTGCTTTGACCTGGAGAAAGGTTTTTTATTTATTTATTTATTTTTTTAAATCTGCACATGTTGGTATGTGATTATAATCCTGTGCTTAGAGGCAGGAGAGACAAAAATGAAGTGGACAGTTCCTAAGGATCATCTAAGGTTGCCTTTTGGCCTTCATGTACACATATTTAAGAAATCATTCCCATATCTTCTAATTGCCTTTTTATTCAACAGAACCTCTCAAGCTTTTGTGACCTGTTACTGGGTGGGAAAAGGATGTGATTGACTGATCATCAGATTCCATGATGAATCCATGTTCTAAGATGACTTTTTGGGGTGAGCTGTTTTAAGAACAGGAGTCTTATTCTGTAATCCAGGCTGATGTGGAACCTACTGTGTAGTCTAGGCTGGCTTCAAACTCTAGGCTGATCTTCTTGACTTAGCCTTCCAAGTGCTGGAATTAAAGGTATGACCCACCACACTGCCTGAAACTTCCCAGGGCAATGTTCTAAGCTACTCCCTTTCTCTGATAGAATCTGTGAGAAGCTGGAGGGATCTGTTTAATGTGACCAGGGTCAAGGTTGGTTCCCACAAGATTAGTCTTAACCTTTCATTTGGAATATGCTTGGTACCATTAAGGTGAATACTCACCATAGATCTTATTACCATCCCTGATAAATTATAAAACTTGTATATAGGGTGTTCAAGAAAAGCTTGACAGTGAAAAATACATATAAACTCAGGTCCATTTCATACTAAAATAGAGTATATTGCCTTGCCAATGTTTTCTGCTCACTCTTTATCCCTGTTGAGGAACTTTGCCTACAGTCTGCTCATTCTGAACTGAAACACAATGGAGGTACTGTGTTGAACAATCCTGTAGACCCAAGGAATATTCACTTTCTTAGTGGCCAGTGCTATGGCTCTCTTTTTATCTTGCATCTAAAGATTAAGACCCAGTCTACTGCTTCGATTCTTACCAGTAGCTCTAAGGGGCTGAGATATTTCAAAGGTGCTGTTTAAATGGCAAAAACAGTTATTTTATCTGTATGTGTCTTATGGTTTCTAAAATTTGAATTATATTTGGTGTGAAGCATTAGAATTCTGCTTTCCAATTCATCTTTGACTATCTTTACTTAGAATGTCTTTACTCTGTGACTTTTACATTGCAATTAGCTCAAGCTGTTGTTAACAGCTTTGTTTGGGATTGCCTTAAAATGAACAACTATGGAGGAATCGTACAAAAGGGGTTGGCTTTGAGTTGGGGAATGAGGGAAGAGACAGTTTCTCAGTCGTTTGGCTGCCCTTGATTCCCATCAACCTCACCTACAGGAGCGTAGAGACTACGGGTGTGAGCCATCATGAGTGCCTGTCAAGGTTTTTGTTTTGAGGCAGAGTCTCATGTAGCTCAGTCTGGTCAATATAGGAAAAGGATCCTGAATTCCTGACTCTCCTCCCTATACTGGCTTCCCAAGTGCCAAGTGCTAGGATTACAGGCATGTACCAGCACACCCAGCCTTCCAGGACAGTTGCACACATTTGGACCTCAGAGTTCCTGTCATAAAATCTAGAACTGATGAACAATACAGTTTTCTTGTGTAGGTTTTAAGAAACTACAATTCCTCGAAATAACATATAAAGCACTGTTTTTGAGGCAATTACTATATAAGGGCCTGCTGTTGATAACTCTGTAAAAATAGCTTCAAATTCAGACCTTGACCATTTAGTAACATGGCCTTTTTACTAAAATATGGGAAACTAAAAACCAGGGTGATGACTCATCTGTTGCAGCAGTCTGTCCTGGTAAAGGAGTTACTTATTCTGAATAGCAGGATTTGTTTTAGGGCTTATCAGGTTATCTATTTTTTTAAAAAACAACTTTATTTTACAAAACAAAGATAAATGTTCAGATTTTAAACATTTTTTGCTTAAAATTATACATTTTTGTCAGTACTTTTTTTTCGATTTTAACATGGTTTTTACATAAAACTATATGAATATATTTTTTAGTCAGTACTTGATTTTTTTCAAGGTTTGATAGTATTTTAAGGCAGGGCCTAAAACGAAGCCTTTCTGGTATAACTTAGAAAACTTTGATCCTCAGCCTTTGGGGTTTTTAAACCAGGGAACTGTCCTTTCCCGGGTCTCTGTGCTGTTGGAAATTTAGATAGCATGATCTCATAATAAACATTCTTTATTACAACAAATTACTGATCTTTAAGAGGCATGCCAGTTTGGCTGTATTAGTTTGGGGGAATAAGGTTATGCTATGTGGTGGGCTGTCTGGAACTCTAGATCTTCCTGTGTCAGAACCCTCATGTGAGGATTACCCAGTATTAGGTAGCATTATCATTTAGACCATTTTTCTCTTGTGGGGAAAAAAAAGTGCATTAACTGCTTATGGTGCCTTTGCTGAGTGAAATCTGCTTAGTCATTTTAGTAGTTGCTTTTAGTGTTTTTCTCTAATTTGTCTTTCATACTTAGGCTGAGAGAATCTGGCAGGCAAGACAGCAGTTCAATTAATAAGCAAAATGATTCGGGCTATCACCATCTACTTTCTTCTAAATGATTTCTGAAAACAACTCATTTTTGAAATTTCTATGCATGATGACAAAGCAGTCTCAGTGCACTTTTTGGTTAGGTATTCCACACCAAGGAAGTAAAATCAACTGCAGGGTCTGTATGAAAATACAAGGCACTTTTCAATAGATTAAACTGTGGTGATCTGTTCATGATGTAGCTCTTATATCCCAAATTCTGAAATTGAAAATGCAACTCAATTAAGCTACTGACTCCCTTAGAATTTTAATTTAGAATTTGTTCACTTCTAAAAAAGGACTTAAAGCCTTTAGACTCATATTAAAACAATCATTTCAAACGTTGCAGGACGGAGCACATTCAAGTGCTTAAGTGAAACTATGCAAACACAAAGCATCCTAAATATGGTGGCAAGGCTCTTCTTCACAACAGGGTCTGCCTGGTTCTCCTCTCTGCCCAGGTATGAAAGGCAGTATTTGGGGAAACACTAAAAGCAACTAAAATGACTAAGCAGAAAGCAAAACCGCTTACACAAAATTACTGTATACCCAGTGGTGTCTTATGTTCTTTAGGTGAAAAGGGCATTGAAAGTAATTTTCTCAAGAACTTTCAGGGGAATTAAGATGAAGTAAGAGGAATTGAATTCTCTTATAGCTTCCTTATATTGGGCTATTGTGAGACATTACATATTACACTTTAACAAGAGCTCTGGGGCGGCTATTAATAGCTAATGAGTGCTGTAGATACCTTAGTGCTGTAGGAAGGCAAGGTGCTCCGATTTTGAAGGACTTACATTGCTCACTCGGCTACTACAGGCAATGATCCTAACATGTATGACTAACAGTCAGTCTCTCCGCTCCAAGAAAGCCCTTGAGGTTTCTTTCACCAGCCATCCTTTGATCTAAATCTTTTAACATTTTTACGTTGCCGAACACTCCAATTCTCGAAGACCAAACTGATCTCTACACTACGCTAGTCTAA
Organism: Micromys minutus; assembly: GCF_963924665.1. Taxonomy (NCBI): domain Eukaryota; kingdom Metazoa; phylum Chordata; class Mammalia; order Rodentia; family Muridae; genus Micromys; species Micromys minutus. Next base: position 36,076,834 of record NC_137979.1, on the reverse strand, counting down.
GTCCACCAAAATGTCCGCGGAGGCGCTCTGCAGAGCCAGCATGAGACACTTCTCACATGGCTTTCACTGTCCTTTGAAATGGTTTATCTGAAGAACTCGAGAGCCATCCGGCTCTTCTGGCGTCAGAAGGGCGTGCGTCAGGGCAAGGAGGCTTGCAGCTCAGCACGATCCCTCCCTGAGGTGTCAGCAACCACCCACTGCGTGAAACCGGGCGGGGGAGGCGCGCCGCAGCCAGCCGACCGAGAGCGCTGCGGCGGGGCCGTTTCCCTTAGTCACCGCGGCGCCCACGCCGCGGCCTTCTCCTCAGGCACTCGGTGTCCTCACGCCCGGCCGCCGAGCCGGCAGGGGGCTCAACCGCCATCTCATCCCCAGGAGCAACAGCGAGTCCCTAACTCTCGCCCTCCACTCCGGCAGCCGTCAACCGACCCTTCCCTACTCGCATCACGTGCACCTGGAAGTGCGTGGGTGGGTCCTACAGCGCCTACGGAAATGACGTAGTTCGCCCCGAGTCGCATGATGTGGCAAAATGTTAAAAAAAAAAAAAAGTGTGTGGGGGGAGGGGAGGAGGGAGAAACCAGAGCCTGGGGAAAGTGATGAGTCTAGAAAAAGTAGTCCCTCGGTTCCTCTGTTTTCCCGCTGCCGCACCAGCGAAGAGCGCTCCGCGCACTGCGTCCCTGAATTCCTACGCCAGACCCCGGCGCGGCGTTCGTGGAAGGCTACATAAGGCGGACGGGGTGAGGAGGCTGGGCGGAGTTCTGCCCCGGGATCCTTCCGCAGGGCTCAGCCGTTTCCGGAGTCTGCGCTGCTCCCGGTTCCGCCATTGCGGCTCTCCCGGCCCCTGGAGCCTCCGCCCCCGACCCAAGCTCTCTCGTCTGCCTGCCAGTTCCCTGCGTCCCCGGAGAGTATCCCTCTGAGCCCAGACTCTCCCCCCTTCCCCTTCTCCTCCTCTCCCTTGGAGAGCCCGGGCAGGCACTGCCCTGCAGCCCCAGTGACAGGAGGAGACCATACTCCCCGTCAGCGCCATGGCCCAGATTCTGCCAATTCGCTTTCAGGAGCATCTCCAGGTGCGTGAGAGTCGGGGTTGCTGAGGGACTTTTCGAGGGTCGTGGGAAGGAAGCTAGCGGCCCGGCCTGAAGGGAATCGAGAGAAGAGGAATGGGGGGGAGGGTGTCGGTATTTGGCATTGATGGAGGAAGGACACTGTCTTAAAAGCTTAAAGGGTTAAATGATTTGAGACTAGGATGGAAATGACGAATCGGAGTGCAAAGGGCGGCGAGGCCAGGCCTTACGTCTGACGGCCTCTTATTCTGCTTCCTGGATGGCAAGAACTGCGCATACCAGACCCCCCCTTCCCATTTTACTCAGTTCATTCATTTGGTTAGGGGATAGGTGGGGGAGCTTCTCGCGCGTTTCTCCCGGAGCAAGAATTCTCCTTAATTCCGGGCGATGCAGGGCTGTCACCTTTCCTTGGTCTATTTCCATTTCCACATCGAGTCTGCACCCTGGAATTGTGTGGCGGGTGGGTTGGGGAGGAGCTGCATCCTCCCTCTGCAGCTCACAGCTGAGAAAGGCACCTTGGGGTTAGAGTAGCAGTGGCTCGTGTCTTGCCTTCCCTGAATCTGTAAGGAACCGAAGGTCACACTCACTGAAGGAACAGAAAGAAGATAGAGGGGCGGCTAGGAGCGGTGTCAGGGTACCTGGGGTCAAGGTCCCAAGGGGACCGCACATATTTTTCCTTTCTTAGGTTCTTCGAGGGCTAGTGTAGCCTAAGACTCATTTTGATTCTTGCAGGCAGCGAGAGAGTTATTTAAAGGTTATTTATGGCCTTTTGGAATCTAGCAGGTAGTTGTGGGATTAAGGCAGGGGTATGTCTCAGCACTGTGTGGAATTCAGCAGAGCCTGGTTGTAAGTGCATACCTGTTCAGAATCAGTACCTGACAAGTTGATCTGTAACTGACTTCTTTTTAATAGGCTGGGGTGCCTCCCCTTCCGCCCCCCACTGCACTTTATCCCGGAGTCAATACACACCATTGTCTAACCTGGCAACACGCCAGCAGTTGGCCTAAGCAGGTGACCATTGGAGGGCTTCACTGAATTAAGCTGCTTCTGAACTGCTGATTTTCCTGGTTTACTTGTCCTGACTCTGTAACATCATAATCTATTCATATTAATTTACTTTCCCTAAGTATCCCCATAAAGAAATGTGCTTTCAGCTCCATCTTTTGAAGGGCTAATTTCATAAGGAAAGGTACAATGATCCAGTTTATGGGTAACTTATTGAGTGCTTTATCATTGAAGGCAGTATGATTACTTTTCTCAATTGATATGCATAAAAGATGTTTGATAATAAAGATGGTTAACTAAAATTCAGCTAAAGTAATATAAAATATTTGTAGACTTTACCATGTTGCTTTCATTAACAAATCATTTTACTTTAGGACTTTAAATGTAAATAATAATAGATCTTTGCCATAAAATAAGCTAAATACACTTTTTTCAGTCATCACTAGTTTTCAAATAATTCACTTGATTTTTGGCAATAAGATCTCTATTTTGCAAAAATCTGAAAAATGTCAAATGACACTGCTGACAGAGAAGTTAATTTTGTCCTCAATTCAAGCTTGTTTGAATTTCCTGTTAAGAATATAGAGTTAGGAAGGTACTGTTCTAGATGCTAGCAGACAATGTGCTGACCTCTTCAGGCTGAGCTAAGAGGGAGGCAGCCTGTATACACTACCACCCCCCAAAAAAATCTAGCTTTAATTAATTGCTTGCTTTAATTAATTTGGCCATGATTTGGGTTGCTGGTTTTTCTCCCATCTTTGGGATTAACACTTGTCCACACTGAAGTTCATCAAAAATAGCTTTCTGCAAATATGTATATAAACCATACACAAGAGAAGCAAAGACAGCTGCTGATCACATGATCATCGTTGGTAGTTTGAGTAATAGTTTTTCATTTCTGTTAAACACGAGACCAGAATTGTTGAATGGTCCTACAGACTGGAATCCAAATTTGTCACTAATTAAAAATAGATTTAATGCAGGTAAGGCATGTGAGTAACAATTTCTGCAAATACTTGAAGCTGTTTTCCTAAATTTGAAGATTTTGAATATTTATAAAATAGCTTTACAAGTATTCTTGAAGGTCTCTGACATCTATTTTTTGGAGGACCATGTTACACTTTAAGCTTTGGCTGGTAGGATTCCACTCCAGTAGATAGTGATCAGTTTTGACAAAAGGGCAAATCACTAATCTCTTCCAAGATAATGGATCTCCTGATCTCAGATTTTTTTTTAATTCCCTCTTTTTAACACAACAGTGTAAGGAATATTTCAGTTGTCATCTTAAGTCTTGATTTCCAAGCCTCTACCATTCTGCTTAGGAAACAACTTTATAATGAGGAACTAGAGAGTGTAGAGTTCATTGTGAAAGTTAACAGCAAACTCTAAATTACTTTTAAACTTTTTATGAGAAGGTTGCAAATAAAACATTGCTATTTATTTTCACATCCCTTTGTGCATTTATTTAGATGAAGATCTGTCATCAAGGCTTGGAACTATATCACATACTTTTAATATTTTATGTAATGAAGGAGTTTTTGTTGAGTTGCAGATTCTGAACAAATTCTAGGCTTCAGAACATAGTAATAAGTTCAGTGCCAACTAGCAAAACCTTGTCTCAAAAGGACAGAACCCCACTGCCTGTGATTTTCAATTCCTGGCATATTAAGCATTTTGCAGTTGGCACATTTTGCTAAGCACTTGGATACTTTTAATTTTCATTTATAAATCTCTCTAGCCCATTCTTCTCACTTTGATCCACGAACACAGGCATGCAATGTATTGGTGAATTGAATAGTAGGATTCTTGCAAAGGTTTTGGTTTTCAAAGAGAAAGCAGTGCTTTCCTGGGATGTTATATATGCCTCAGTAGACTAGAGGAGTGTACCACCTGGAGGTAGATGCTAATCTACCATGGAAGTAGTTTAACAGATTTTTTTTTCCCCAGAATTGTCTTAAAGGTTAGTTTGCTAAGTTTTAATGACTTTGGCCAATTTTAATGAAAATACTTGTGCCCTGATTGGGGAATACTTTAAGATATGTAAAACTATAGTTTTCATTTTAATATGCAGTGAAATTTAAAGTCTTGGGAACTTGGGCAGTGAGATGTTGGAACGGTTGTTTGTGATCGTAGCTAGGATTTCTGGTTTGGGAACAGTGATGATAAGTGAGACCCAGAAAGTGAGGAGCAGAGCAGACATTGGGTGTGCACTGTGTTCTCAGTCCTTGGTCCTGCCTCACACTACAGTGGAAGACAGTGAAGCTCAAGGCTTCGGGGCCATGGTCAGAATGGGGTTTGGAGCTAGGAGTTCCCCTTTTCTGTTTTTGAGACAGGGTTTTAATTGTGTAGTCCTGTCTGGCCTGAAACTCACCCATGTATACCAAGCTGGCTCTGAGCTGAGATCTGCTTGCCTCTGGTTCCAGAGTGCTGGAATTATTGCATATTCCACAACACCTGGCCTTAAATCCTATTTTTAAGACAGTATCTTGCTAATGTTGCCCAGAGTGGATGTGGATTCAGATTCAGAGTCCTCTTGCTTCTCAGCCTCCTGAGAGTGCTGCCATCTTCATGCCCTGCTGCAATGGTTGCCTTTAAAAGATGCTACAAGGGACCAGAGAGGTGCCTCTGTGCTTAAGAGTGATTGTTACTTTTGCAGAGCACCTGGGTTTGGTTCCCAGCACATACCTGACAACTCATAATCTGTAACTCCAGTTCCAGGGGCTCTTCAGATCTCCAAGGATACCAGGCACACATGTAGCACACATAGGTATATGCAGGCAAAATGCTCATGTATATAAAATAAATAAATACATCTAATTTTTACAAAAAGAGAGCAAGAGAGCTGGAGAGATTGCTTAGCAGTTAAGAGCACTGGCTGCTCTTCCAGAGGTCCTGAGTTCAATTCCCAGCAACCACAAGGTGGCTCACAACCATCTGTAATGGGATCCAGTGCCCTCTGGTGTGTCTAAAGACAGCTGGGGTGTACTCATATAAATAAAATAAATGATTCTTTAAAAAAAAAAGAGCAAGAAACTACACAGATTTTTTTTACTATTTTGTTTCCTGTTGGACTTTGGCCTAGGGAAAAGATTTTCTCTTATTTAAAATATGATTAGTGATATGATACAGCGAACAAAGGAGGTCTTGGGCTCTGTGAGACAAGTGCTGACCAACAGAAGCATGATGGTCATAATTAAAAGGAAAGATATAGGTGTAGTTCATGTTCCATCTAATACATTATACCCAAAACACTATTTTAGATGTAATCAGTATAAAATTAGCTAGTTGAACTTTTATTCAAAATGGGCATTTTGTATTCAGACATCTTGATCTAGACCTTTTCTTCATTGGAAGTACTCGGTATGTATTTAGAGATCATATGCTGTAGTGTAAAAAAACCAAATTTGCATAGCTGGATTATTTACTTAAGCTTTTCTGTTTTGTTTTATCTTGGTTTAGTTTTTATTTTTGAGACAAGCCCTAAATGACCTGCAATTCATGTAGACCAAGCTGGCCTCAAACTCAAAGAGGTCCACCTGTCTCTGCTTCCCTTGCATTGGGATCAAAGGTGTGCACCACCTTGCCCAGCCTTCGTGGTTTTTCTAATAGTCGACTTAGTTACCAACTATTGGTAAGTTACCATATGGATGCTGGGAATGGAACCCAGGTCATCTAGAAGAGTAGCTAGTGTTCTTAACAGTTTCACTTTGGGTGGTTTTGTTTTGGAGACAGGGTCTTGGTGTGTTTGTAGACTAAGTGCCCTTGAAGTCTTCATCCTCCTGCCTTAGCTTCCTGAGGGCTAGAATTACAGGCTACTATGTTTGGCATAATAGCTTTTGCATGAGCTAACACTTGCCTTTTCTCTTTGCCTTAAATATTTAGATACTTTTAAAAGGGGGGGGGGGTCTCCAAGTTCTCAGTGATAAAATATTCAAGAAAGATTAGGATCAAGTTAATTTGTGACAGGATTATCTGTGTTCCTCTCATAAAATAGAAGCTTTGGGACTTTTTCCTTAATGTCCTATTGTCTTTTCCTTAATGACAAGAGTGTGTTCCATTCTGAAGCCACTGTTGTGTATTTCACTGTATATTCATGGTTTTGGATTCATACTAATGCAGTGTTAGTATTTCCTGTTCTGGCTTAATAGGTAAATAGTTTCTGTTTTTTTTTTTTTTTTTTTTTTTTTTTGCTTTTACCTTAGGTAAAGCAGCCTTTCTTTCTCAGTTATTTCTGAAAAGAATAGAAACCAAACTCATTAAATCCACATTTCATCATACTATTAAATTTAAACTGCACTATACAATTCTGGAAAATGCCAGTCTGGGTTTTATTTGATTATGTCAGGATTTTAGCTTGTCTCAACTTCCTCATTTAGTATATACTTCCTGGCAACTGTGTAGTTAGACTATAGTGTAGGTTGCATTTATGGCATAATATTTAGACTTTCTGTACATGTAAATATTAATTCTTCCCAATCGCCTTGGAGAGTTGCTTTTTCATCTACTTGAAGCACATACATGTGCACATGTTGAAGGAGAAAACTACAATTTATTGAAGCCAAGATCTTGGAGTTCTGCCAGACTGTTTCCCATGTCTCATTTTCTATACCTGTGCTATTTCTGGAGTAGGGAAGGGAAGCACCCTATAGAGATGCACACCTGGGGTCTTGGGGATGATGGTGTTTTGATGGTCTTAAACTATTGAAGCTGAACCCTAGTAGCCAAGAAGTAGGATTTAATTAACAGTTGCTTCCATTTATTTCCAATTAGCTGGTTCATCTGAAATGAAACCACCAATGACTACACATGCTCAGCTTGTAGAATTTATAAATGTATAGACTTAAATAACTCTGAGTGGACTTTAATTATGTGAGGGTGATTAATCAGGTGAAAAGAAACTTTTAAAGAGGTTCATGGTTTATGAAACCCCATCTCAGGTTTACTTGCCCTATATATAAAGAAAGGCAAATAACTGAGTTATTTATTAAAGCTACTGGATCTTTTAAAGTTTATACTTTCAAAGGGGATAAAAGCTTTTGCATGTGAGTGTGTGTATATGTGTTCATTTGCTGGCAATAAAACCCAGAGGGCCTTGCCCCATATTAGCCTTTACAAGCCTTTTTCTTTTAAATAAAATCCACAAAATCAAAGTTAGCCATTTTAACATGGACATGAATGTGAACAACATGCTGTGTCGCATTTGTGACACACTCTTGGAAACCCTGTATTCTCAGCTCTAGAGAGATATGAGGCAGGAGGATATGAGTATGAGATCAGACAAAACTTTACAGGAAGACCTTATTTCCAAATAAATAATTGAACAATTTGGTATTTAAATGTGACATCACTTAGGTGTATTTATTTTCAAACATTTTCTTTTTTTTTAAAAGATTTATTTATTTAATATTTGTGAATACACTGTAACTGTCTTCAGACACACCAGAAGAGAGCATCAGGTCCCATTACAGATGGTTGTGAGCTACCATGTGGTTGCTGGGAATTGAACTCAGGGCCTCTGGAAGAGCAGTCGGTGTTCTTTACCTCTGAGCCATCTCTCCAGCCCATTTTCAAACATTTTCAATGCCTGAGATGGAAGTTATGCCTGTTGAGCAATCTTCCTCTCATTTCTTACCATTTCTCAGTTCTCTTGGCAACTGGTAATCTGCTTTCTGTCTCTAAGGACTTAAATTTGTGGTTATTTTACATAAATGGAGTTACACATTTTGTTCCGTCTAGTTTCTGCTGTGTTAATAGGTAGAGGAAGGCAGGGTTTTGCTGTGCCGTCAAGTCTACAGTTAACTTGGCATCTTCCTGTCTTAGCCTCTGAGTCCTAAGATTACAGGCATGTACCACCATGTCTGCCAAGAACAGGTTACATATTTAGGAATTAGAGAGGTCAAAATAAATGGAATAAAAGTTATTTTTAGATACTGGAAACAAACTTTGCTTATATGAAGGAAACAAGATTAGTATGATAAACCGAAACTTACTGTAAGCATTAAAAGATAGTCCTCTCCTTGACCAAACAAAAGCAAGATATTTTTTTCTTTTTCTACACACAGGGTCCTATTATATAATCCTAACTGGCCTGAAACTTGCTGTGTAGACTATGTTAGCCTTAAAAAGATCTACCTTCCTCCCAGGCACTGGGAGAGAATGACTGAGCCACCACACCCAGGGTCTTCAGTTTATAACCTGTTTAGTGGCTGTATATTACTAAGATGAATTTTTTCCCACTTTTGGAAAAGGTGATCTATAATTGGAATACAGGTTCCGAAAAGCCTAGAGTCTGCTTCTTCACCCTCAATTTTCTCAGTAATAATTATGATAAGGTTATTTAATACAGTAAAAGTTTGATACAAAAAGTGTACTTAAAATACTGGATTGAAGATGGCTATGGGGACTCATACTTGTAATTCCAGCACTTAGGAGGCAGAAGAGTCACATTGTAGGCCAGCCTGAACTATACATTTGAGATCCTTTCTCAAAAACAAAACAATCAAGTTGTCAAGTAGTAGGTGCTTAGTTGGTGTTAGTTGAAGACAAACTAATAATTGCAATCTTGTTTGAACTCCTTAAAATGGTAATATTAAGTGATTTTTGACACAACCAGAGAGACTTAATGCTGAATGCAATTTCATTCATTCATGTGAACCTGATATTTGTGGCACTTATGTTCACAAGAAAATATTTCAGTAACTAATCTGTAAAACAAATGATTCTGGTTTTGTAATTTATAGCACCTGTAAGTTGGTCATGCTCTAAATAAGTAATCCAAGCAGAAAACGAGCAGTACAGCATAATGTCTAATTTCCTAACAGGTCTGTTAGCATATAGTAGAAAATTCATATGAGTGTGTGCAGCAGTGAGGTTGCTGGGGTTGAACTGAATTTGACCTGGGTAGCTAAACAATCTGTGTCAAGGAGTTAGGACCTAGAAAAGTGGTTTTTGATAGTCATACCAGGAAACTCTGGTTCATACCAGCTGTGTTCACACCTAACAGCTTTGTAGATGATGTTTTTGTTGTCATTTTTTTTGTGCAATCCTGGGGCCTAAACCCAGAGCCTTGTGCTTGCCTTTGCTGTCTCTGCTTTTGAGAGTCTGTATATTCTTGAGCTCTTGAAATAAACCCCCTCTCCTCCCTTTGGTATGTTCTTTGCCTGCACAATGGCATTTGTATAGAAAGGGCCTAATCTTTCTGTCTTCAATATTTTAGGCATAAAACTTCTATATTCTCTAGAGCTTGGTGAAAATTGATCAAATATTTCATCTGATGATTAGATTTTTAAATGAGTGAATAAATTTAGAATTGTTTCTTCTTTTTTAAAATTTTCAGTAAGTAGTAGGTTGTAAGTAGGAAAAATTCTTTAGATCTTTAGGAGACTCTGGTATGATCCAACTAACCATCTTGTTTAAAGTCCATGTTTCTGGCTGTGGTTTTGCTTGTGTTGCATTCAGTTTCCATTCGCTGCTGAGAGTCAAAAGTCCTCCCAATAGTGAGTCCTTCAAAGACTCTCCCGCAGTAGAAACAAACCTGTATTCTTAGTTTATTTTAGTTTTTTGAAGCAGGGTTTCTTTATGTACTCTGAGCTGCCCTGGAACTCTCTGTAGGCTGGCCTCAACCTTTAGATTCAGAGTCACCTGCTTCTGCTTCCTAAGTGCTGGGGTGTAAAGGTGCCCACTACTACTGCCTGGCAAAACATGCGTGTGTTAAGTGTGGGTCAGCAAAGCTTTAAAAGTGTTTTTATTTGTTGTTTAAAATCTGTGGAGCCAACGGAAACAATGGCTGGCATCCTGTTGATGGAATAAACCAAGGATTGCTGCAATCTCAGCATTTTTCTTTATTTCCTGAAAACTACAGCAATTGCAGTTTTTGACATTCTTCTTTCTAGTTTTCAGGAAGGTCTCAGTGAAGTGACCGCTCAGCACTTTTCAATGTGTTTAGTACCAGTGGAAGATAGAGGATTTTTGGAGTTTACAGAAGAAATTAGGCTGAATGAAATACTTAGGCTAGGTAGGAAGTTAACTAAATCTTGAAGCACATACCTATAGAATAACTACAGGTATATAAAATTGTTGCCCTTTTAAATTGGTGGCTCCTATTTAGTAAGTCTTTCCAAGCTACAAGAATGCCTACAGAGGGCATTGAGAAAATGGCTTTGTCCGAAATGCAGTAGCTCGTGCTTACTTGCTGACGCTGTCACTGTTCAGATGAAACAAGAAAGATCTGAAAAGTGTGGTGCCAAGCACTAATTGTGAAATGTGTCTTAAGTTTCAAGTAATGCTGTCAGAAATACAAGCTTTAATGTATTTCAGTTTTTCAGCTGATGTAGCTGCTAGAGAGCCTTGCTCCGAGTTTACTAGGCATTTAGTGGGACATATCCTCCTTGGTTACCAAAGTGAGAACTGCTGGATGGATGAGGCAGAACAAACCTATTATTTAGTAGGCACAAATACAGTTGCAAGTGATGGCAGAGATGGAGGTGTTGGGTTACTACTTGCCAGTAGAGTGGTTTTATTTAGTTGTGTGCCTTCTGCGAGTATATTTTTCAGCGTGTGTATTAACAGACCGTGTATTTATGGTTCATGCAGTCCTTTAACAATGTTCTCATGGTTTTGGTCACTACATATTCTGATGTTGACTTACCTCAGAGTTTCTTGGTTCCTTGATTTATCAAGACTTTTCAGGAAAAGAACAACAGAACGATTGTCTAGGCAAAGCTTACTTAGGAAATGGTAGAATGGCATTCACCCCAGTTTGTTTCACAGCAGTCTGTATGTACCACGCTGTAGTCCTAGAGCTTGGTAACTGGAAGGACAAACTCCCTAAACTCTGTGTTTGGTCTTCAGTGCCTGATGTGTGTTAAATCAATAACTTCTTTTTTTCTTAAGAAAGGACTTCAATATGGCTGGTCTCAAAATCACCGAGATCTGCCTGCCTTTGCCTCCCCAAGTGCAGGGATTCAGATTTTCATCACTATGCCAAGCACCAGCCTCCTTTTCAATAACAACAAAACCCAAAAACTGGGGGCTGGAGAAATGGTTCAGTTGTTAAGAGTATGTATGTACTGCTCTTGCAGAAGGCTTGAATTTTATTTAAGAGGCACCATATTCGGTGCTTCATAACTTCTCCAGCTCCATGGGGCCTGATCATTTGGACTCTCATGGGCCATGCTCCACCAGCTGAGCTACATCTCCAGCCCACAGACTAGATAGATTGTGTAGCACTTTACCCTGATTACTTTTGAAATTTTGCTTAAACATTTTACAGGGATTCAAATTTCTCTGGAATTTTACCTCTAAATACTTAGGGAATTAGCATAGCTAATTCTAATTTTATTTTCTACATCTTTAGAAAATAAAAATACTTTCTAATTATATTTTTATAGCTGCTAATACTTAACAACTGAATATCTACAAAATAGTCCAAATGTCTGTCACCACCTGGTATTTTGGTTTGTTTAAATCTGGATCTCAGCCACATCTTTGTGTTGCTTTTAGTTTGTTTAAAGTTTTAAAAACATTTTTGCATGAATTTCGATTTAGAACAGAATTTCTGTCTACAGGTTTTATCCATGCTCATCAAATGTTAGCTTTTATTGGGGGGAGGGCGTTGGAAACTTAAGCTAGCTGGAAGCTTGTGATCCTCCTGCTTTAGTCCCCTGGGGCAGCTGTCACAACCATGGGCCTCCTCTTCACCAGCCTGTTAATTGTTTTATTTCATTTGACTTGTATTCTCTCTGGTTGAGTGTGCTTCTTTACTCAACGGTGGTTGGCAGATGTGATAAATACTTCTCAATATACCCTGTAGTATGTGTTTCATAAAATAAAGTTAAATCTTTCAAAACTAAGCTATAGTGACTAGAAAATCATGACTTAAAACGTGGTTATCTCAGGTCTTACTCAGGGTTAGCCAGTTATTTCAATGATGTTGACTGTATCAAAAGGTAACTTAACAGTTTTAAAAATCTAGAATGTGCTGTTTTCAAGGCATTTTTTTTGGAAAGATACAGTCATGAATAATTTTGTGAAATGTCCCTCAGTTTGGGGCCATCAAATAAGTTGTAGTGATTGGGTTGTCTAATTTGGGCAGGGTGTCTTTAAAGTGATAGAAAGCAGTTGCTGTCAGACTCCATGTTTTGATGAAAGTTGTAGTTGAGTTTTCTGTATCACAAATTTCCTTTTTCTCTGTGTTTTAGGAAGAAAGCAGCTTTTGAAATTAACCTCATGTTAGTTTTAGTATTTCATATTAAATTCTTACAACTGAGAGTAAGTAGGTGGTATCATTCCATATGTTTAAGATAAGCAATACACAGATAATTAACTTGTCTATGCTTAATTGTAGTGGGAAAAACTAGGGCCACATCCAGACATTTGGAAATTTAATCAGCAAAATAAAGAGCAGAATTACAAACCTTAAGTATAGTTTCTTTCTCAAAAGGGAGGAAGAAAGGAGGAAGGAAGAAAACTTGGTAGAACATCCTAGAAGTCTGCCCGAGGAAGAAGTATCCCTGTTCCTCACCATTCAGGGCTAATTTGGAGTACATAGTATATTGTAGGGCTCCTACAACATATTATGTAGGGCAAGGCTGTCTAAACAAACAAATGGGTGGGAGAGAGAAAGAATTTTGGTGTCTTGGGTAAGTTTCTGAGAGCCTACAAACTGTTATCAGTGTAGTGGAATGAAATTCACACCCATGACCTGTGGACAGCTGAATGAAGCAGATAATGAAATGCAATGAGAGACAGTAGATGAGCGGAGCCCACAGTTCTGATAGTGTCTGTAAAGACCTGATGGTGTTGGGCTTTGTTTTGAGCGTTTCACATTAAATTCTTACAGCTCTGAGGATAGGTACTGTCATTCCAAATGTCTGAGAGGAAGGAACACTACACAGATCCACTTTAGTAGAATTTTATTTACTTTAGTGGAAAAACTAGGGCTACATCCAGGGTTCTTTATGAGAAATCCAGAAAAGCAATTAATTTTAGATGCTACTTGAACTTTATAATTAAAATTTTAAATTTACTGTAATTTAGAGTTTGGAAAAATTGAAATACACATTGTACTGCTGCAGAAGCTTAAGAGTGTCTTCCATTTCCAGTTTGATCCAAATTGAAATCAAGAGATCATAAAGCAAAGGTTTTTCCTTTTGGTTTTTCAAGACGATTGCTCTGTGTATCCCTGGCTGTGTTGCAACTTATCCTGTAGACCAGGCTAACCTTGAACTCACAGAGATCTACCTGCCTCTGCCTCCAAGCATTGGGGGAGAAGGTGTGTACCACCACTCCTGGTTCACATATAAGGAAAAGGTTTGCAAATTATTTCTGTTGTACTTGGTTCTACTCTTCTAAAAGCAGTTCAGGATGCTGTGCTTAAGGCATGGTGCCACCCACAGGGGGCAATTAACAATTCAGATGATTTCCCCTCACAAGCCCACCTGCTCTAGATAATTCCTCATAGAAATTCCCACTTTTCAGGTGACTGAAGTTGTGTCAGGTTGACAACAAAAACTAACCAGCAGACAAGCATATCTCAAAATTGGATATCTCTAGCTTTAACAGCAATATTTTGTCAAGACTACTGAAATCTGTCTATAGTTAGGGTATTATTGTGTGTCTTCTGAGAAAATTGATATACGTTGTAAACTTAGGCCTTCTTAATTCATCACTTACTCTGGCATAGATCATATACCATCACACCTTTATAGTTAACTTAATATTTTCTGGTTGTTTTGAAAATAAAAACGTGGGGGCTAGAGAGATGGCTCTGGTTAAGAGCACTGACTGCTCTTCCAGAGGTCCTGAGTTTAATTCCCAGCAACCACTTGGTGGCTCACAAACATCTGTGTTGGAATCTGATGCCCTCTTCTGGTGTGTCTGAAGACAGCTAAAGTACTCACATGCATAAAATAAATAATTCTTAAAAAGAAAAGAAAAACCTTAAAAGTATTGCTATGTTTTTAAAGATTTGGTCTGTATAAATATTAAACATAGCTATCTAGTGTGGAAACCTTTTATGTGTTTTTACTCTACTGGTGCATCTAAGCCAGAAGTAGTTAATGGTGGTTGGCCCTGTTCACTACTGTTAAGGTATTTTTCTGTTTGCCTGTGTTATAGGAAAATAGGAGTAGAGAATTAGTAACCTTGGCATTTGTTTTAATACCAGGAAGGGAAAAGGATTTTTCAGAGACGAAAAATCACCTTTCTGTTACTTTCTAATCCTTGGTCCTGTCCTTTGCTAGCATCTAGGAAAGGCTTTCTAGGAAAGAGCAGCTTCTTATTGAGTGGACAGTGGCCATCGTTTAAGTGTGTTTTTAAACATATTTAATTATTTTAGTTTCAATTTAGTTCACTAGCTACACATGCACTCGAGTGCTTGAGCACCTCCCCCCCCCCATTCTTGATCTCTTATTCTTGCTGTTTGTCTCTTTTCTTTCTAAGAGGCTTGTGATGTAGCCTAGGTTGGCCTTAGCTCCTAAGTAGGTAAGTTTACAGGTAGAAGCTACCAAACCCAGCTACTTTGAGTATTTTCAAGTCCTTTCACCTTTATCCTTAAAATATTTAATTATGTGATTGATTCTTCAGTTTATAATGGATTTCCCAATTCCAGTATTCTCCTTTTCTTACAAAAATGCCCTTACCTGTGCTCCATGAGACTAGACTAAACCATTATCATCCTGATTCATCTCTGGATATTCTATGCCAAACCGATGCTACTCTCAACTGACTACACAGTTTTTCCTATGTTCTTCCCTTCCATTCTGTTCTGTTCCTCTTCCTTTTCTCTTTCCATTCTGTTCTGTTCTCTTCCTTTCTGATCCTTTCCTGAGTTTTTATTTTTTCAGTCTGGCCTAGAACTCAGATCTGCTTTTATCTCCTTCTACCTCCTAAGTGCTGGGCTTTAAGAAATGCACCAACCACATATATCCCAATTTTTTTCATGTTCAAATAAAGTGTATGTCTGTTTCATATGGAATATTTTGAATAGTGCTAGTACATTCTTGATAGGAAAACAAAATGTTCAAATGCCTAATTATCTTGGGAGGGTCTGTCTAGTAAGAAAGAAATACAGTAGGATTATATAGATTGCAAGCAACTCATTTTTTTTTAAAAACCAAATCTTCATTTTCCCCCCTACAAGTAAAATACACAGAAGGTAAAAATTTTCTTATATTTTCCTTCCTCCCCCTTTTTCTTTTGTTCTGTTTTTCATGACAGGGTTTCTCTGTGTAGCCCTGGCTGCCCTGAAACTCACTTTGTAGTTCAGGCTGGCCTTGAACTCAGAAATTCACTTGACTCTGCCTCTTGAGTGCTGGGATTAAAGGTGTGCACCACCTAGCATATATGTGTGTATGATTTGAAAACAATATATATATATATATATATAGTATATTATTGGAGAAGTGTTATGTGTATGGATGTTGACCTGCATATATGTCTATGTACTATGTACACGGAGGGTATTGGATCCACTGGAACTGAAGTTGACAGGTGGTTGTGAGCTGCCATGTTGGGCTGGGCATCAAACTCAGGTCCTCTAGAAGAACAGCCAATTCTCTTAATGCAGAGTTATTTCTCTAACCCCTTGTTTTGATATTTGAGGCAGGCTCTCTATAGTCCAGGCTGGTCTTAAACTCCAGTGATCCTCCTGCCTCACCCTCGTGTGTGTAGGTGTTGCAGGTATTGAGCACTCTGTCTTGCTCCTTATATTACTTTTTAAATTTTACTTTTTTGACTGACACTTTTATGTAAGTCTACATTTTTAGGATACTAAAGAAACTAAACAGTGGTATCTGAAATTCAAAAGTGCAGTAGGTGGAGGCTTGGGATAGAGACATAGTTCTCATGGAGTAATTCAGAAGCTAGTGTGCTGTGTTTGTATGTATAACTATTTGAACTCTGAGCCATTGATACACTTTCTGCAGCTATTGACAAGAAAACAATTTGAATGACTCTTTCTAGAGTCTAAAACCAGATGTGTATTTCCCCTCACAAACCAAATGGATAACTTGGTTTTACTTAGTTTATTGAAGGAAAGACTTTTCTGAATCCCACTCATGTTCCATCATACATTTTGGGAAAACTTCCATTCATCTTCTCCAGTCTTAAAGTTAAGTAGAAATCAATTCGTGTGTTTTACTGTAGCCACAATCTTACAAGTTACCTGTTTTACAGCCTGTGTACAGCCTGGCATTGTAGCATTATCTTGAACTTGTAAAGCTGACTAATGTTCTACTTTAATGCCATGTGTGTATTAATGGCTAGATAGCTGCTTGGCATTTTCCCTGAGCTCTGTGTCTGAGTTAACTACATTTTACTACTGGTTATACCTATAGTATTTGAGGAATTAAAGGGAGGTGAAAGTAAAGAGTCCTAGTCTCATTCAGGACCGTATTCAGATCCTGGCCTGTGTGTATCGAAAGATTCCATAAGATACAGCCAGTACAGTACAGCCAGTACAGTGAAGAGAATGCATAGTTGGGGGACAAGGGCTTTTTCTTAGTTCACGACATGAGAATTTACTACTATGGAAGGAGAGGGCTGGATGGGGACTGCTCTGGCTGGCTAGTAGAGCCAGCTAGCCACCCCCCCCCTTTTTTTTGAAGGATTTAATTACCCAGAGAATTAGTGACCCATTCTAGTAGAGATCTTTCCAGTAACAGGTGACTTTTGTACTCATACAGTTTGGATTTTCAAAGAATTACCATCTGTAGAGCCACTGTTTATGGAGCAAATACTGTAGCATCTGCAAAAATTCCCCTTTTTTTCTTTTTTTGGTTGTTAGAGACAGTTTCTCTCTAACTCTGGCTGTCTCTGGAACTCTGTAGATTAGGCTAGCCTCAGATTCAGATCTGCTTTTGTTTTGATTAAAAGCATGTGTCATCACACCTGGCTATTAAAATTTTTAAGTAGCTCTACCTATATTGTAAGTTCTGGATTCTTTTAAAAAAATATTTATTTATCTATGTATATGAGTGCCCTATCTGCATGTACATCTGTATGCCAGAAGAGGGCATCAGATACCATCATAGCTGGTTGCTGGAAATTGAACTCAGGACCTCTGGAAGAGCAGCAGTGCTCTTAACCACTGAGCCATTTCTCCAGCCTCAAGTTCCCTATTCTTAAGAGGTAAATTTAGCTTATCAAGCAAGCCGTTCTTTCTTGTGCCTCTGTATAATTTGTATTCCCTGCTCAAGCCTTTCCTAGTATATACTCTCAATAGTATTTTTAAAAGTATTTCTAGCTCCCTTAAGACATTTGTATACCTCTCTGCAATAGCACATGCTTCAGGAGAGAATTCTCTAGACTGGCTCCTTGAAGATCCTGCTTAGTTGTGGAGGCGTCTGACATAGCCCCTTCTGTAGATCATGTTTTGACTCTGCACAGGTGTGGAACTTTGTCTGCTCAGGCTAATAGTCTGTTTCTTCAAGAATTTTGACCTTTTAAATCTTTTACTCCTTTGTAAAATATGACTTTAGCTTAAACTACAGATCCCTGAAGCCTAATGCAGTGGATAAATAATTGTGTTAAATATTAGTGAGAGTAAGAGAGGGC
The DNA here is from genome assembly GCF_963924665.1 of Micromys minutus. Taxonomy (NCBI): domain Eukaryota; kingdom Metazoa; phylum Chordata; class Mammalia; order Rodentia; family Muridae; genus Micromys; species Micromys minutus. The sequence continues at coordinate 36,059,216 of NC_137979.1, read as the reverse complement.
AAGTTCAACAGTTCAAAATTCACAAGGAAACACAATGATTAACAATCCCTTGACCCATAAATGGCAGCCCTCAGAAGTTGCTCTGTCCTCTGCCCTCATCTCTGACCTGTGGTTGTGAGTTATATAGTACAGCAGGTGAATGCCACGGTTACTTAGCAGATCAAGAAGATCTATTGCTTTTCCCTATTTGTCACTATTGGTCTTACATTTATAGTTAAATTAGGATTTATAATGATAATATATGAATGTCAAATTTTACTTACAGGTGTGGTAACATGGTCTATATTTTTTTTTCCAGCTCCAGAACCTGGGTATTAACCCAGCAAACATTGGCTTCAGTACCCTGACTATGGAGTCAGACAAATTCATCTGCATTAGAGAAAAAGTGGGAGAGCAGGCTCAGGTGGTGATCATTGACATGAATGACCCGAGTAATCCAATTCGAAGACCAATCTCAGCTGACAGTGCCATCATGAATCCTGCCAGCAAAGTGATTGCACTGAAAGGTATAAAGGTTTTATATGTTGAATAAATTTAATAAGATCTGTAAAGTTGAGGTTAATCCTGAACTTGAGTTCATAATTTTTACATGGACTGTTTCTCTGAAATGTCATAGAATAGATGAACATGAAATAATTTTAAGTTTTGGGATGAATACATTTATGTTTTATATCTGATAGGATAAATGGCTAAAAGCATTTCTGTATAGGGGAATGAAATTAATATTCTGCAATAAGTCATAACAATATTAGGACCTAAACATTTCAGAGGCTATTGTAATAATCAGCTTCTCCATTCTGTGCTTTTTAAAGATAGCTTGGGCTTCTTTTCATTTAGATCATTAAGTGCTAAAAGTGGCTTGAATTTAAACTGGGTAGAGAGAGTTGGAGGAGAGTAAGAATAAATGAATACCAAGTACAGTGTTTTAAAATTTTGTTATTATTATTTATTAATTAATTAACAGATTTATTTATTTTAGTTGAGTCTAAGACAGGCCAAACTAACTTATTTCTACAGGGAGTGATGCTGCGGATCAATCTAAATAGAGTTAATCTTATTTTATCTGAAAACCTATTTTCTTTTCCTTTGAACTTTAGACTGAAGGTATAATAGAAGACTAGAGGTTACTAAGAAGTCTAGGTGCCAAACTGCTGGACCCTTGAAATGGCATTAACACTGCCTCCTTTTCCTTTGAGCTTTAGTTAGGAATTGGATCCAATGCTGCACATATGCTAGGCAGGTGCGCAGATAGTTAATGCTGAGCTATATATCTTAGCCTTTATTTTTCTTGATAATAAGAAAGAAAATCCAGTTTTCCGGTAATTTATAAAGTGTGAATGAGTTTTTAGAGGTGCTGAACTTTTTAGCCTATCTTTTCTTCACATCACTTAAACTGGGGGCCTTATTTTGGTGTTTTAGTTTTGTTTTGGTGAGACGGTTTCTGTTTTGTATCCCTTGCTGTCCTGATCTTGCTATTATATCAGGCTAGCTTCTAATTCATAAAGATCCACCTGCTTCTGCCTCCCTGGTGCTGGGATCAGAGACACACAACATACCCAGCCCATTTAATATTTGAAAACACATCTTGAATAATTCTTACTAGAAATGTTTGGGTCTAGAAGTATTGAGAGCTTTTTTGGCTTTGAGGAGATTTTTTTAGAATTCTTTTTAGAACATTTTGTTTGTTTATTTTGTGTGTTTATGTGTGGAGGCATACATATGAAGGTCAGAGTACAGCTTGGGGAAGTCTATTCTCATCTTCCACCATGTGGGGCTGGCTTGGCAGCAAATGTCTTTCCCTGCTGCATATTTCTCAGACTTAGATTTGGGATCTTAGATTTTATTCTTTAGCATTTCTGAATCTGAAAGTCAAAGATTAGAAGCCTGAGCTTTATGGTTTCCTGGTACAGGCTTTGGAACATTTTGGAGTGTCTTACTGGCAGGTTGGGAGCTAAGAATAGCATAGACAACAAAAGATCAGAATTTGTGTCTGGCAAAATTGATCTCATCTTCAGGAAGGATATTTTACCTTTTACCTGTGACCAGATATTTTGTGATAGTATACTTTTTGCTTTCATGTAAAAGTACATTATGTTTTAAAGTGTTACAGTGTCCTTCATCCTCCTTAAATAATTTGAATTCGAGTGCTTTGCATACATCACACTTCTCTTTTTAAAGGCCATCAGTTAAATTTTGCCAAGTTCTTTTCTATTTTTAATATTACTGTTATCTTATCACATTTCTTAATGCTTTCTTATGTGTGCAGATGGTGAGTTACCTTAAATTAGATTGTGTTAGTCATTGTCCTGTTCTATAAAAAGAATAATTGAAAAAATTTTTTACAGCTTTGCCAAACAGTATGCTATACTTCATGCCTGTCTACTTCATAGCTGTTATCCCATCCCCAGGCCAAACACATAGTCCAGCCCTTTTCATGTAAAACAGAATAAAAATCTAGTTATCTAGAGGTTGGTTGATGCAGTAAAAAAAAAAAAAAAAAAAAAGCAAATTCTTAAAAAAAATTCTGCTTCCCTCTGAAGCCCAGTTCATGCCTTCTTTTTATAAACAGGACTATAACTTTCACAATTTCTCCAGTCTGGTTGTGGTTTATAAACTGTGTGGGATGGGAGTCATACACTCTGTCTTAGAGAAGAAGGCTTTGTTACGTAGTAAGCTGGGTTGCGGTACAAAGCTTTTAGGCTTTGTCTGTTTCCCACCTCCCCTGTCACCCTTCCACTCTGACAGCTTTTGTCCTTTAGGAGCCAGATTCTCTGTGGCTCAGGAACAGAGTTGTCCTCAGTCTCCGAGGATTAATCTTCATAGCCTAGTCATAGCTATGGGCTTTGGCTGCTGTTGATTTTAGTGAAATCACCTTTCCGGCTGTGATAAATTTCAAATGACAAGTATAAATAAGCCCTTGCATCTGACTCTGGACTTTTAACATTAAATGCAAATTTCACCCTCCTTTTACTAAACGCTTACTGTCTTAACTGGATGAAGCTTGAACTTTGTTCTCACCTCCAGTATATTAACAGCATTTGAAACCACCCTCCCCTCGTCTCCCTCTCCTTTTTCCAGCACTTGTATTTTCCCTTTGTATCTTAGACCAGTTAAATGTAGCATGCACTATGGTGATCCAGCAAAGTTGGAAGTACAACTTCTTTTCAAAACGCAGTTTCCACAAAATCGAGTTGGGTGAGAAATGACTGCATTTTAAAAAGTGGATATTTCCTCCTTGTGTTTCTATTAGATTGGCTTTGTCTTTTGTATATACAGCTACCTTAGTTTATGTGTGAGCTAAGTATGCAATGAAAGTTACAGCTTTGTTTTCTATCAGTAAGAAAGCTATTTCTTCGTCTCATTTTCATTTGGGAAATGACATAGCAGTCATATGTTTATAGTATTGCTGATGTGGTCATTAGACGTAATAGACTTTGGCCTAAAGTTGTAGGTGTGTATTGGTTTGCTTGGTCTCAGCTGGTAATCTCCTCAGTGGCTGTTAGTCCCAGGATACAGCCACATTATTTGGCACTTAAGGGCTAGTGTAGCTAGGTATTAATTTTAAACTTTGCTTTTTTTCATTATTCTTTAATTCTGTATTCAGCTGGAAAAACTCTACAGATATTTAACATCGAAATGAAAAGTAAAATGAAGGCCCATACCATGACTGATGATGTCACCTTCTGGAAATGGATCTCTTTGAATACGGTTGCTCTTGTTACGGATAATGCAGTTTATCACTGGAGTATGGAAGGAGAGTCTCAGCCTGTGAAAATGTTTGATCGTCATTCTAGCCTCGCAGGATGCCAGATCATCAATTACCGTACAGACGCAAAGCAGAAGTGGTTGCTTCTGACTGGCATATCTGCACAGGTAACACTCATTAGTTTTTGATGAAGTGGTCTAAAGAACTGTTTTGTCCAACATCACTTCAGTTAGGTCTTTAAACCCAATCTTACAGAATTTGACTTATTTTGAAAGACTTTGTTTTTAAAAATAATGATTGTTGGCTTATGCCTTTAACCTGACAGGAAGTTTGAGTGCTCTTATCAGTTGTTTTTAATTTTTGCAGATTAAGGAAAGATTGGGTGATTTAGAATTTATTTTGGAGTCAGTGTGCTGCAGAGTGACTATTGTTGTAGTAAGATGGGTAAAGAAATGACATTAACCTTAAATAAGATAATTTTGAAGTTAAACTTTCGAAGTTAAGTATCAAATCTACAATAAGAGACTAACAAGTACTGCTGAAGATGGCAAACTATTGTAACTGTTTCACTAATTGAATCTGAGATCTTTTAGGTCATTGGATCTCTAAAGTTTTTTGTTTCATTTTGTTTTTGCAGCAAAATCGTGTGGTTGGAGCTATGCAGCTGTATTCTGTAGACAGGAAAGTTTCTCAGCCTATTGAAGGACATGCAGCTAGTTTTGCACAATTTAAGATGGAAGGAAATGCAGAAGAATCAACATTATTTTGTTTTGCTGTGCGGGGTCAGGCAGGAGGAAAGGTAAGTTGTGTCTGATTTTAGTGAGTCTGTTTTGCTCTTTGTTGTCTAAGTTAAAAATATTCATCTTTCTTCCTTAGTTTCATAGTATTCAGATTTGTGGTGCCTGACAAATAGTATGCATAATCCTATTTTACCATCTGTGGATTTTACTTTTAACAGTGTCTTGTTATATAACTTAGGCTGGTTTTGAAGAAAGTCCTCTTGCCTCAGGTTCTGAGTGCTAGAATTATAGACCTGTAGACTGTTGTGCCCAGCTTTGAGATCTTTGACTGTCTTTATCAAAGGCTTTCTGTTGTGTCTTTCCTTTACTCTGCATAGACTCATTAGGGTTGCTAAAATACCCATTTATGTGTGCAGTACATACATGTCAAGAGTCTGATTCATTAAATATTGCCCAAGATGAAGTCTATTCATCTTTTTTAAATTACCTAGGTGACTTGAGGTAACAGCAGCTTAGAGAGCCTCATCTCTAGCTGTATACTGAAATTACCTAGACGGGTTAAAGTATTTTGTATTGGAATTCTTAGTTGAGGATAGCAGAAACAAGTTCTCATTGGAGTATAAAAATGTATTGACAGGGATTGGATTCCTGGCAGTGGCTAGGACACTGTATAACTAAACTTGGGAGAGGGGAAAAAAAAGCAAAAATGGGTGGTAGCCAGGCTTCCAGGCAGAAGTAACACTGCAGATCTCTGAACTGTGCTTCTGTTAGGCCTGTACTGCTGGGGGCCTGGTGACTCATTTTGCTACTATTTTTACTGCCAGAGTAGACTCTCCCTCAGTCTTAAAATAACCTGGTGTCCTGAGCTCCCTCTTTGAAGTCTAGTATAAGCAAAGTCACATGGCTTACATGTTTGCTTTGAGAGACATGGAAAACAACGGTTTGCTGCCTCTAAAATGGAATACTGGCTCTATTCGCTACCAGAACTTGACTACTCTCCTCTATATCCTCAAGTCAGAAAAAGACAAACCTCATCTTTGTTTTATATTTCTCCACCCCAGTCACCCTAGTCAATAGTTTTCAACAATGAAAAAACAAGATTGCAGCCATCTGGACTTAACACATGATTCTGTCTTTACCTTTTATTTAGTCCTAAGAGTATTGGAATTTACAGATGTGTCTGGTTTTTTTATTTTTATTTATTTATTTTCTTTTACATAGCTTCCAGGGATTGAATTTAGGTGGTTGACCTACTCCATAGATGCTTTTACCAGCTAAGCCTCAGCATAACTTTAGACAGACCCACTCCCTATAATTTGCCTCTTCAGGAATGGTACGTAGCTTGGTATGGCAGCACATGCCTTTAATCCTAGCACTTGAGGCACACAAATCTCTCTGAGCTCTAGGCCAGATTAGTCCTGATTTTTTTTCTAGGTCATCCTGGGCTACATTATGAGACCTTGTTTCAAAAACAAAGTAATCCTACTTTGAAATCCTACAAAGAACTTTGAGGTCATGCTTCTCCTACTCAGGTTTAATTTATGGAGGAGTAACCACAGTATAGATGATCAACAGTTGGTTATTTTCATTTGGCTTCCAAAAAATGTGCAGTGACAAAGTAATACATGATTTAGGTTGATAGATTTTATTTTCTTTTAACAGTTACATATCATTGAAGTTGGTACACCACCCACAGGAAATCAGCCTTTTCCAAAGAAGGCAGTGGATGTTTTCTTCCCTCCAGAAGCACAAAATGACTTTCCTGTTGCAATGCAGGTATTTTATCAAAATAAAAATTTCACCTTAAATTTAATTTATATCCTGTTCACAGTTGATATGAGTAGTGCTTAAAAGAATCACTCTAAAATAAAAATTATTCGTAGACCTTGGTAAAATAAAACACTTGCTTTCATGTAATAATTGGGCTATCTTAAGTTGTCAGAATTATTGTCTCTTTTGTCTTGCAGATTTCATTCATGTTCTTGTAGTTTTATGTATTTGTTTGAGCTATCCCACATTTAAACAAGCTATAATGAGGGAAACATTAATATTACTTTAGCATTTTTTCCTTTAAGCTTCATGTCAAAGTTTTATAGAAAGTGTCCATTTTTCTCTGTTCAGATCAGTGAAAAGCATGATGTGGTGTTCTTGATTACCAAGTATGGTTATATTCACCTCTATGATCTTGAGACTGGTACATGCATCTACATGAACAGAATCAGTGGAGAAACAATCTTCGTTACTGCACCTCATGAAGCCACAGCTGGAATAATAGGAGTCAACAGAAAGGGACAAGTAAGAAAACCTTGAAACTTAAAGCACTTAAGTAACACATTATCATTAGCGCTTTTTTTTTCTCCCAAAAGGTGATTTTGGATATCAAAAAAGAGTTCTTAATGGGGGGAAGGCAAAGAGAACAAGCGAGATTAAGGTCAAAGGACAGGTTTTTGACATCTGTTCAATATGAAGGTTAAAGTTAGTAAAATGTACTAGGATTTTTGTGTTTTGTGTGTCTGTGTGTGGTTGATAGCAGGTATCTTATTTTTCTACCTCATTTTGAAAGAAAAATTTAAGATTTACTTTCTGTGCAGTCGTTATGAAGATCAGAAGAGGGCATCAGGTTCCCTGCGTTATGGAGGGGGCTGTGAGCCACCCACCATGTGAGTGCTGGGAACCAAACCGAGGTCCTCTGCAAGAGTAGCAAGTTCTCTTATTTGCTGAGCCATCATTCCAGCCTCTCCTCCACTTTAGTTTTTGAGAAAAGGTCTTTTAACTTTATGAATTGAACCATTTCATCATTCCCCAGGATATAGAAATAAAACATAACTGTTCTCTAAATAAACTAAAGAGAAATTAATGTGAGGGTAAGTTAGGATGGCTCAGCTGGCAAGAGTGACCTGAGTTCAGTCTCCAGAACTTGTATAAAGAACTTGTTATAAGGAAAGTCTCTTGAAAGTCCTCTTGACTCTATATGTACTCTATGACAGGGACATACATGCACTGGAATGCACATATATACACATAGAATCAATCAATCAATAAATAAAATATATACATACATACATACATACACTAAAGCACACATATGCATGTGCACCCACACCCATAACAAATTAATTTTAAAAGGTACAGAGTGATGTTAGTTTACTATGATCATTTGCTATTTATCATATGACATTTCAAAAATCTTAAATATACATAATAAAATTTACTTAAAAAGATTATTGTGGGCCAGCATGCTGGCTTAGCTGGAAGATGTGCTTGTCAGCAAACCTGGTGAACTGTGTGATCTCTTGGTCTCACATGGTAGAAGGAGAGAGTTGACTTTCCCACATTCTCTCTGACCTCCACAAACACAATGTTTGTGTGTTTATGCATGTACTTTTAGCCTCAAGACCATCTCTCCAGCGTCTGTTCTTTAGTTTTCATATGCAGTTTCATCTTTAAGCATTTTATCACCCAAAAATATACACTACAATGTATAATTCCAAAATCTTTTTAATATAGTCTCATAAGAACTGTTTGGTTTAGAGCCAGTTAGGTGCATTTATTTTTATTATCAAAAGAAGTAGATATATGGGAAAAATCTGTTTCAGTTCCAATTTGACAAGCTCCTTTTTCTTAGGAGTTTCTTTCCTGTTATCCCTAAGACAGGATCCATCATCTGTAGAGATTAGAGTTCTACCTGAATCTTATTGAACTTCTTACATATTATTGAATATTTAATTTCAGAAGGCTGTGTGTTAGAGTGCCTATTGTGGTATCTGGGAAGTTAGTTACTCAGTTGGGTGGGTGTCATACAATTGATAATAATGGATCTGAATTTGGGACATTTGATAACTTCATATCATATTATCTAGTTCCAATTCTGTGAGTGTAGTACTGAAATTAACAAAAAATTCTACCTGGAAGTATTTTATTTTCTTAGATGGTTAAAATTCTTTAAAAGTTGGTAATGTATTAGTTTTGTCATTTACTGGTTTTCCTTCAGGTTAATATATATATTCTTCCTAAAAGTAAACCTTTTTTCATTTCATCAGTCTTTGAAAAGTGATATGTTTATGATGAGGCAGTTCCTCTCTTACCTCTGCTCCAGGCTCAGGTGCTTTGAATCCCTGTCGTGGGAGGATCTGTCCATGTAACATTTTGTCATACTGAACTAAAGTTGCTTGCTGTTTCAGTTTATTTTCTTCTTTTGGGAAGGGAAAGGGGCTTATCTCTGTTTAATTGTATTTCTAGCACCATCCAAAGGTGGCTTTGAAAAGTAAGTAGCTCTCATCTCTCTATTCAGTTGTATGTGTCTCTGATGGAAAAAAGATCAAGAAAGAGTCGGTTAGGGATGATTTCATAATCAGGAGGGCGTCCTTCTCTCTGCTTCTGTGCTGGTGTTAAAGGTAAAGCTTAACCTAGAGCTCCTTCTATGATTTTACCATACACTGTAACCACTGACAGGGTAGGTTTTACAAATTATCACGGTAGCAAAACAAGCAAGTGTCAGAATTATCAGTCATCTTGTGACTTAGTCTAAACAGATCTAAACAATGCAGTTATTCTCTGGTGGTTAAACTGCAGGTCCTATCAGTTTGTGTGGAAGAAGAGAACATAATTCCTTATATCACCAATGTCCTACAAAATCCTGATTTGGCTCTGAGAATGGCTGTGCGAAACAACTTAGCTGGTGCTGAAGAACTTTTTGCCCGGAAATTTAACGCTCTTTTTGCCCAGGGAAACTACTCAGAGGCTGCAAAGGTGGCTGCTAATGCACCAAAGGTAAATGGCCATGAAATTAAGGTTGCCGTGCATGATAGTGTTAGAAGAATATCATGTATTTGATACTGCTAGAAGAGGAGCCAGCTCTGTAAGATTAACTACTTTCCAGTTACTTTTTTCCTTTAATAGAATATGATACTAATCCTCAGTATTTCTAGATGGTGTGTAAAAATGCAGTATCTTCGAAGGATATGTAGAGCTATTGACCTACAGCTGATGTAGGCTGAATTAAGTCTAATTACTAAAATATAACACTCTTTGGGTCATATTTGATGGCTCTCTATTTTAATTTGAGCAGTTAATAAATGGATGGACTTGAGCTTATAGAGAGTAGAGTTTTCAGAAAATGAGCAGAATTTATTCCTGTAGCCTTTATATTAGTTTATGTTGAACTGAATACCTTGCATTCCTAACTATTGTTAGTTATGGACTTTGTACTTTCTGAACTTGATTTAATGACTAGTGGTTACTATTTCATGAATATGCTTATCTTTTTTTTCACCTTTAAATTATTATTTTTTTAATTTTGAGATTTTAATATAGTTACATCATTTTTCTCTTCCCCCTCTTCCATCCAAGCACTCTTAGGTACCCTTCCTTGTTTTCTTTTAAATTCATGATCATATTCATATGTGTATATGAATATATTCCTAAATACATAAATACAACCTGCCCATCCTATAATCCCATCCTATATTTGTTTTCTTGGCTGACCATTAGATAGTAGATAATCAATTGGTGTGATCTTCGTTGGGGAAGACGATTTATGCTTATTTCACATGTTGACATAATTACCTTGGCAAATTTCTTATTTTTAATAATTTTGTGTCATTGAACTAGAGATGACAGACCTTATTGAACTTTAGCACTTTGTGGTGGCTATTTAAAATTGGAGACTATAGGACATCCATGGAGGGCCACTAGTGTCACTGGGTCACTGAGGAGTCAGTCACTGAGGAATCTTCAACCTTTCCTTTCCTTAAAGGGAATCCTTCGTACTCCAGATACCATCCGCCGATTCCAGAGTGTCCCAGCTCAGCCAGGTCAAACTTCACCTCTACTTCAGTATTTTGGAATCCTTTTGGACCAGGGCCAGCTGAACAAATACGAGTCCTTAGAGTTATGTAGACCTGTACTTCAGCAAGGACGGAAACAACTTTTGGAGAAGTGGCTGAAAGAAGATAAGGTACATTAATTTAAATTAATATAATTTTTCTTTGTTTAAATACCATGTTAACAAGTTAAAATTGTTGGTTTCTATCAAAGTATCTTCATTTGTTATTTATTGCTTGTGGATATAAAACAAAAACAGACCTTGACATTTTAACACGTGATCCAGGATTATTGATTGGTAGTTAAAACTGCTAGGCTTGAAGCGAGTTACTGTTGGTTTGACCTTGGAAAAAATTAACATGAGAAGTTTTCTTCTTTGTACAGGCATATTTGTCAATGTATTTGACATTGCTTAACATGTGATCTTCCACATCCTACACTTGATAATTGTGCCCAGTATTCCTGCTTGCTTTCTCTCTGTAAGAATTTATATACTGTCATCAACATCATAACTTTTGATGCTGGTAAACATACTTGGGTATGCAAGAACTTGTTCTATAAAATGTTAAATCATACATATGTTTATATGAAAGCCAAGCTGGTTGTATTTAATGTACTGAGGTTCTGTTTGACAGTGATTTTTATAGAATGTTAAATGGTGTTAATGGGAAAATGTATTTAAAAATATTTTATTATATTTTATATTGTATTATATTTCATTATAAAATGTATTGTTTATCATTTACTAGCTTTCTGTACTGTCGAATATATCTTTTATATTCAATACTTTATACTGTTTTGCAGATCACTTTTTTTTAAAGATTTATTTATTTTATTTATGTAAGTACACTGTTGCTGTCTTCAGACACACCAGAAGAGGGCATCAGATCCCATTACAGATGGTTGTGAGTCACCATGTGGTTGCTGGGAATTGAACTCAGGACCTCTGGAAGAACAGTCAGTGTTCTTAAGCACTGATCTATCTCTCCCAGCTCACAGAGCACTTTTTTTTTTTTTTTTTTGTTTAATGGAGAAGAATGAAAATCAAGCAATAAATATTATTTGTTTAATATTAGCCCAACAAAAAACTTTTAAGCAGTTTATAATTATTCTTTTTTTATACAATTAAACAAGAAAGCTTTCTTGCCTTCCTGCCTAAAGTGAACAGTTTGTGTTCCCATGTTTTATGCCATTGTCAGGACTGAGGTATCACTCTTGGAGTGGTTACTCAACGAGATATTAAACCTTTCAGCATCACTGTCTGTTAATGGTGTTGATACATTCGGGAGTAATAAGTTCCTGTTTCTTAGCCTGTCTTCTGCTAGTCTTGTCTGCAGGGTACTAGAAGACAGTACTTTAGACTTGAGAAGTTTGGCATATACCATTCTCTCCTAAAGAATAGCCAAGCTAACATTTTTGAAAACTGTTCTAATTGTATAAGATAACAGGATGGGAACAACCAGAATAACTGAGATGACCTATGTAATAGGGAATTAATTTTTTGAATATTATTACCTTTTGTTGGTAGTCATGAGGGCTCATTTGTAGTAATCATTTATTGTTCATTAGCATGTTTAGGTAAAATGTGTAGAATAATAGAACTTCTTTGAACACATGAATTTATAAGGGTTAAGAGTACATACTGTTCTTGCAGAGGATTCAAGTTAAATTCCCAGCACAAATGTCAGGCAGCTCAGTGCTGCCTGTAACTTTTAGGGGAGTCTGACAGCCTGACCTCTGTAGTCTCTGGCATCTATGTGTGTGTATGTACATAAACCCACACAGTGTATGTAATTAGCACTTTAGAGGCAGAGGGAGGCCAACTGAGTTTGAGACCAGCTTGGTCTACATAGTGAGATTTTTGTCCCCATTCCCCTCTCCAAAAGAAAGGAAAGAAAAAAGAGTAAAGTAGAAAATTGGACTGGGGGTGTGGGCTAGTGGTGTAGAATATACAAAGTTCAATTCTCAGAACTGAAAAAAAGAAAATAAGTAGAAAAATCATGCAAAGCAGAACTCTTAGAAAGCTGATTTAAGAGGTATCTATCTGCAGTATACTACCTAGAAACTGTAAACTTTGTATCTACTTGACTTTGTAAATTTAGTGTCCTGCCTAACTATCCCAAATCCTAAAGTTAAAAACCAAAGATAATGACAAATCTTTGGGTTCTTGAATTTTACAAGGTATATCCTAGTTTAAAAATTACCTCTGTAGTTTAAAATAATCTTAGTTTAAGTAGAGGCCATTGCCTTACTTTCTGCAATTAATTGATTTACTTCTTTAAAGACAGTGTCTTTATTGGTGGCACAGGCAGGTCTTGCACACCTTCCTTACCTTCTCAAATGTTAATAATACACACACAAATAGAAAACCAGTGACATTATTTTGAAAAGTTGAAATCATGGCTATAATATTTGAATATCTTAGTTAGATGTAAAAGATTCTACTATAAAGAAAACATACATTCTTTACAAGGTAGTAGTAAATACTTAAAAGGAAAATTTCAGTAGGCCAAATCAAAATCCTTGTTTAAGGAGTATTTCTGGAGAATTATACAGAGTCATTTCTATGAATACAGTTTCTAGATTTTTATCAGTCACAAAGCCTGTATATTCTTTTTTGGAAAATGAGTACCTTTATGAGTTATATTTATAGAAAAATGCTATCAACTACTCTTTTTTAAGAAGCAAATGGGTCACTAACAAAATTCTTTTTCCTTTGGCAGCTGGAATGTTCTGAAGAACTGGGTGATCTCGTAAAATCTGTAGACCCAACGTTAGCACTGAGTGTGTACCTCAGGGCCAATGTCCCTAATAAAGTCATCCAGTGCTTTGCAGAGACAGGTCAAGTCCAGAAGATTGTTCTATATGCTAAAAAAGTGAGTTTAATGGAAAAAATTATCAATATAAGTTTATTTAAAACAAAAGACAGAAATTGGCCTTAACTTGATTCATTATTTTATTGGTGAATTTCTTTAAACATGGAACACTCTACATGGACAGTTCCTTTTTAACTGTCATATATAGAGTGTTCATACATGAAAAGCAACTACAATTTTAAGATTGTGGAGGCGTGTTAAACGTGTTGGTTTAGGTTTTGAAGTTGTCACTCACTGACAAGAAGTGATATAATTACCTTCTAGCAAGTATGTCATCACTGTGATCCTACTGAATGTCTTCTAGTATAAGTAAAGTGGTATAGTCACCAGTAGTTCTCTGTTAATACTATTTCATTGTAGAAAAGACTTAAGGCTTTAAAAGTGAAACTTTGTGGTGTGATTGAAGTCTTTGTTTATTTGTAGGTTGGATATACACCAGACTGGATCTTTCTCCTGAGAAATGTTATGCGGATCAGTCCAGATCAAGGTCAGCAGTTTGCTCAAATGTTAGTTCAGGATGAAGAACCTCTTGCTGATATCACACAGGTAATGGCATCTTTAAATTCTACTGTGTGGGGTTGGAGGTTGTGGGGAGTCTGAGTTTCACAAACTTTTCAGAAGAATAATAAATTAAACTTTCAGCTGACAGAAATAATGTGTATGTGTGCCTGCATGAATAACCCTGAATATCTCACCACAACATATTACAAAGGAATAGGCAGCAGGACACCATCTATAAATAGTTTTTAAATTCTAACTGTTAATGCAGGCAGAGGTGTTCATGGCATGTGCATCAGAGCCCTTTGTGCAGCCTGGTTATGTTCAGGGAGTCAGCCTGCATACACGTGCTTCTATTCACCGAGCTGTTCACTTAGTTCTTGTCACAGAAAAGCTTTTTGGTATTCAGGGTCTAGATAGATGGTGCAGCAATTTAGAGTCCTCATTGCTGTTACAGAGGACCCAGGCTTGATTCCCAGCATGTAAAATACGTGCATGCAGAAACTCAAAAGTATTTATGTGATACACTCATATCTATAAAATTGTAAATATCAAAAACAACTGGTAAAACTTGTTTTTTGCATTTTTATGTAAAAGATCATGTTAATTTTATGTACATATTGTCAGTAATTAGAAGTTTTAAAATTAATTTTTATTAGTGTAAAAATACAGTTTTAGCATGACTTTTATACATGCACATTGTTATTTGTTTATATTTTCCCACACACGATTGCCCTTTTGGTCTTACATCTCTTCCTTTTTCAATAGTATATTATATCTGGTTTTTCTCTCTTAATAGATTGTGGACGTCTTTATGGAATACAATCTAATCCAGCAATGTACTGCCTTCTTACTTGACGCTTTGAAGAATAATCGCCCCTCTGAAGGTCCTTTGCAGACTCGATTGCTTGAGATGAACCTTATGCATGCACCTCAAGTATGTGTTGTCTTAGTTAGGATTTCTGTTTCTATGAAAAACACCATGACCAACAGTAACTTGGGGAGGAAATGATTTATTTCACCTTAAAACTCTTCACTCCATCACTTAGGGAAGGCATGCCTAGGAACCTGGAGGCAGGAACTGAGGCAGAGGCCTGGAGGAATACTGTTTATTGGGTTGCTCAGCCTGTTTTTTTGTAACTCAGGACTGCCACCTGTCCAAGGATGGTGTTTTTCCCGGTGTTCTCCCCCCATCCCCCAACATTAGTGAAGAAAAGGCCCTACAGACTTGCCTATAAGCAGTCTGTTAGAGCTATTTTCAAATTTGAGATTCCCACTTCCAAGATTACCCTCGCCGATGTCAAGTTGACAAAAAATGTAGCCAGCAGAGTTGTCATGCGTTTTAATCTTGCCTCCAATCTGTTCTTGTGGTCGATTTATGCAGACGTTCACAAATTGTCATTCAGAGTTTTGAGATGTTCATTTCCTAAGAAAATTTAACTAGTATTTTTTGATACTTCATATTTTTTATTCGGTATGCAATTTTTTTTCTGGGTGTTGGTGTATGTTGAAGTAAAGGAGAAGGAAAAACAAGCTGATCCTGTCTGTGTTTTTTTTTTTTTTTAGGTTGCAGATGCCATTCTAGGAAATCAGATGTTTACCCACTATGACCGGGCTCATATTGCCCAGCTGTGTGAGAAGGCAGGCCTACTTCAGCGTGCATTAGAACACTTCACCGATTTATATGATATAAAACGTGCAGTTGTTCATACCCATCTTCTTAACCCTGAGGTATTTTTTTCTCTTACCTGTTAGTTGTGATTAGTCAGTGTGTTTGTACTGGGTGGTAGTAAATTT
The DNA here is from genome assembly GCF_963924665.1 of Micromys minutus. Taxonomy (NCBI): domain Eukaryota; kingdom Metazoa; phylum Chordata; class Mammalia; order Rodentia; family Muridae; genus Micromys; species Micromys minutus. The sequence continues at coordinate 36,043,776 of NC_137979.1, read as the reverse complement.
TTAATTTGTTTATTTTTTTTTCCCCTTAGTGGTTAGTGAATTACTTTGGGTCCTTATCAGTTGAAGATTCCCTAGAATGTCTCAGAGCCATGCTGTCTGCTAATATTCGTCAGAATCTACAGATCTGTGTTCAAGTGGCTTCTAAATATCATGAACAGCTGTCAACTCAGTCTCTGATTGAACTCTTTGAATCATTCAAGAGTTTTGAAGGTAATTAGAAATGTCATGATTGGTATAAGAGAGGCGAGAGACATTTATATTGGATCGAGCGGTTGGAAATTGTCTCTCTGAAAAACATTTTTATGGGACATGTCCTCTGTGCATGAGATCCTAGGGATACAGGGTAGAAGAACACCTGCTTGGATATTTTATGAACTTAAGGCAGAAATTTGGGATAAGATACGTATTGTCTTTGTGGTAGTTGTATTAGATGAAAATACTTATGACTAATTACAATAGTACTGCAAATACATCTCTGGCTCTTATAATAGGGAACATTTCTCACAGGGCATTCTGTGCCTCATTAGCCCAGCAGTGCTTCTCGATGGCTGACTGCTTGCTGTGTGACAGCTGCTCTGTCACTAAATTGTAGTCGCATCCGATCCAGTTGGTGCTGTTAGTCACTTGTTAGTTGGTTCTGAGGATCACTAGCTCAGTGATGGTCCCTCCTTAACCTTTGCTTTCTCTCTGTAGTGTTAGTGCTCTGATAGAAGGGGTAGGATATGCCAATCTGGCACTTTCTTTTGATTTTATGTGGTAACAGAATGTAGCTACTGGCCACATGTAGCTATTTAAAATTCAATTAAATAATTAAAACATTGTTGAAAGTTTCTAGAGTTAGTCTAGCTACACTTGAGGTGAGCCATGGGAGATTGGTGTCTCAGGCAGACAATAGAGGTCATCACTGCAGAAAGTTCTTATGGACAGCACTAAACTAAATTCTTTTGAAACTGCTTTTACATGTCTTAAAGTCTCTTATATGAGCTGTTGTATAAAAATTTTGCTTTGCTATTGAGTAGCTGTCCCTTACTATTTGAAAACTTTAGAGCCAGATGTCGTAGCCACTTTCTTGTATTTTATCACTCAGGAAAATGAGGCAGGTGGATGACAGATTGAAGGACAGATAGCCTGAACTATGTATATAACAAATTGTCTCAAAAAACTTAAACATGGAAAGGCACCATTAAACAGAATTTTCTTTTCTGTAGGGATTGAAATTTATATGATTTATTCAAGTGGTTTCTGGATTAATTTGTATTCTTACTTAAAGCAGCCATCTTATTAGGAAAACTTACTGTAATCATGACTTCTAATTGCTTAATTTTTAGTTCTATCATTCTTAAAAGCCAGGTTTGATGGTACATGCTTTTAATTTCAGCACTTTGGAGTCAGAGGCAGGAGTTTGTGGCCAGTCTGACTTACACAGCAAAGTCAGGACAGCCAGGACTCCATAAAGAGACCAGGATTGCACAATGAGACCTTGTCTCAAAGCAAGCAAACAAGCAAGCAAGAAAACAGGCCTATGTTCCTTAACTTCAGCTACTTTTGTTTCTTTAAGGTCTCTTTTATTTTCTGGGGTCGATTGTTAACTTTAGTCAGGACCCAGATGTGCACTTTAAATATATTCAGGCGGCTTGCAAGACTGGGCAAATCAAAGAAGTGGAAAGAATCTGCAGAGAAAGCAACTGCTATGATCCCGAGCGAGTCAAGAATTTTCTCAAGGTAAGTTGCTTTAAGCTACATGCTTCTGGATTGATTTAAGGTCAGCAGTTCTACAAGGATTCAGTCATGCTTGAGTTTTTTTTTAACATTTGAAAATCTTAGCAGTCTCAAATTCTGTCCTGGGTTATTTATTCTAAACTTAATACTCTGTGGTTTCTCAAGAAATAAGGAAGGAAATTAGTAAGTAGTACCTAAGAATGACCATCTGTTTAAAAAGAAGGAAAAACAGTTTCAAACAACTTCCTTTTTTTGAAATTTTCTAAAAAAAATCTTTAAAATGACACTTTTTTTTTCCTTTTTATTTTGTGACAGGGTCTTACTCTGTAGCCCTAGCTGTTCTAGAACTCAATATGTAGACCAGGCTGCAGATCTGTCTGCCCCTGCCTCCTGAGTATTGGGATTAAGGATGTGTACCACTATGGCTGGTTTAAGAAAAACAACAGTTTAAAGTAGTTCTTGATCACACTTTAGGATGTTCAGCTCTTTCCCCAGGTGGTAACACATACCTGTGATGTGTACATTATTAATATGTACAAAAAGAGGTACACAATTTCTAGTCTTTAGAATGCTTTGATTGATTCCTTTATTTTTTTTTAAGTTACGGTTATTTATTTACTTACTTACTTATTTATCTATCTGCCTTGAAAATTTTTTGTCTGGGAAGAAGAATGTGCGTAAGAGTTAGTTCTCTCCTTCTATCATGTAAGCCCAGGCATCAAACTCAGATCATCACATTTAGCAAAAGCACCCTTACTCTTTGAGTCTTCGTTCCTATTTTTTTGAGATAGTCTCACTTTGCAGTGTCTAGACAGGCCTTGGGCATAATGATTGCTGCATCCTCCAGAAGGCATTATTCTTGACTAAGGTTTCTTATATTTTACTCTTCATTTTTTTTTTTTAACATTTATTTATGTTTTGTTTTGGTTGGTGTTTGTGATGGCGTTCCTGTGCAAGTGCATGGAGGTCAGAAGTCAACTCTTTCTTAGGAGTCACTTGACTTTGTATCATGTAGTTACTGGGTCAAGAACTTAGAACGTTAGTCTCCATACAAGCGTCTTTTCCTACTGAGCTGTCTTCCAGTCTCTGCCTTAGATGTTTTTATTTTTCAGTTTATCTTTGGCTTAATTTTCAGGACCCTTTATCATAAGCTAAGAAAACATCTAGGTTTACTTCTAGCATTAAATCTTTCTGAATCCAGAAATGAAATGTTAATCATGTATAATTTATAAATCAAGTGACATCAAGATAAATGGGCTTTGTGACACATGAATTCAGTTGGGAGAGAGTAAAGGCTGCCTTGCTGGAGTGAAGAATAGTGTCTTAAAGAATGCTAATTAGAGGGTTATTAATTTGTTTAACTTTGCTTGTTAGCATTATTCTCATACCAATTATTTTATGTGGAAAAATAAAAAAATTGTGGCTATCTATGAAAGTCCAAAAAATTCTAAAACCCCAAAGTACCACTCCATTGTCACACATATGAAATTATTTTACTTTTGTTTTATGGGAGAATTCTACATTGAGCACAAAACCATTATTACATGGAATTTATATGTCCTGCCTCTTTACCTGTGGTCACTTGGAGGTAACTTATAGCTATATCAGCTGATAGTCTTTGGAATTTATCTGGGCTCTGTGTTACATAGCCAGACCTATAGGGGTTTTTATGGAACCAAATAGTCAGAATGCTGAAATTGTCTTACATTGTTGATCAAAAGATAAACTTTGGCCAATGCATCTAACTTTATAAATCATGTCTTAGCCACATGACTTTTCTGGGGAGCCTAGCTAGCATGAGGGTGTCAGACTTGTTAGTGGTGCTGCTGATGTTCCTTCCACAGGATCTCACAGAACAAAGCTCACCTCCTCTGCTGCATCATCAGGGTTTATAGGACTTCTTGTTTTTGTCTTTTAATACTACTGGCTTCTTAGTTGGGTTTCTTTTTTGTAATTAAACTCTTTTCTTTACATTTCTTTAGCCTTAGGAGATAATGTTTGAGTTATCTTTTTTGTTAAAGCAGAAGTAAACTTAACTATTACAATTTGAGTATGACATTCTCAAGATTAAAGAAACATTTCTTTAATTCCTTAACATTGAAGTTAGATATGGGAACACAAAGAATCCTAACACACATACTTGATAGACTGAGTAAGAGGGACCTGGAGTTTGAGGTCAACCTGGTGTATCTATGGCCTATCTCAAAACATCGATTTTAATGAATAAATAGAACAGTATAATACAGTACAATATGACACAATATGGACCAGGGTTAGGGGTACTTCCTTACTTGTAATCCCAGCCCTCCAAAACCTAAGGCAGGAAGATTATATATGAGTCCAAAGCTAGCATTAGCAGCATACTGAGATAATGTCTGGAGAAAAACAAACAAAACCCAGCTACCCTGTGAGGGATGAGAATGTTATTCAGTAGCCCTGTACTAGCCTGCCTAAGTTTCTCTTAGAACCTACAGAAAGTTAAAGTACCTACAAAGAAGTCCAAACAATGTTGTCAGCATTATTTGACTAACACACTGTGTGTCTCTGTTGCTCTTTTTACTGTGAAGGTATTTCAGACCCACTGATTACATCTTGCTCCCTTTCTCTTTATGCCATGCTTTGTCTTTGCAATTGCCTCAGTCTCTCTAGATGCTCCCTGGAGTCTCACTGTTATTGGCCCTTAGCTGTTGGAAGCTTTGCGTCCACCTTAGACTGTTTTTTGTGTTTTGTTTTGTTGTTGTTTTGTTTTTTCTCTAAGATCTTTATGGTTTGCTCCGTGACCTTCAGGTTTCTGGTCAAATATCATGAGAGGTTTTTCTCACTCAACCTAAATTAGAAACTACTAGGTTTAGTGAACTAGCTCAGTCAGTGAAGTGATTGCCTTGCAAGCCTGGGTTCATGAAAAGACTGTCTTAAGTAAGATGAACAGTGTTCCTGAGGAATGACACTTAAGTCCTTTGCCCTCCACGTAATAAGCAAACAAACAGTAAGATATCTGTATCGGGTTCCTCCTCATTGCCCTGCTTCACTTTTACTGTCATACTCTCTGCTGTGAAGGAAACCTCATCTTCTCCTACTCTGAGGCAGTTTCCATGATACACAGGATTGCTTACAATAGTTGTTAAATTTGTGTTATAGAAAACTTGTACATGTATTTACACAATTCCCATTTTTGTCTTAAAGCAGTTGATAACAATAATGGTTAATAGCTTAGTAAATGGTTTAAAATGTATAGATAGCACAGGGCTGGAGAGATGGCTCGCCAGTTATCAGTGCTTGCTGCTCTTCTAGAGGATTTAAATTCATTTCCCAACCCCTGTGTGTTGGCTTGCTCACAAAGTACCTGCAATTCCAGGCGCATCCAATGCTTGGCCCTTGTGGGCTCTTGTATTCATGTGCACATCCCCATACACATAATTAAAAACAAAATATTTAGAACTGTATAATGTTTTATGCAGGAACTGTTGTGAAGGTTTAGATAAACAGGGAAACGCCATAGTTCCAGTCAGGAATGAACTAGCTAAGTAATCTACTTGCATATTTTCCCCAAATTGATGAATTGATGTGTTTTATGTGCACAAAACTAATGTGATCTACTGAGTTTTTGTAAATGTTTATTTGGGAGGAAAAATTGGCCTGGAAACTATGTTTGTAGAGCAGACGTCCTTTCTAGAAACGCCTGTACCTGCCGTTAGTACAATGTTTGCATCTCTGAAATAGTCCTCATGTGCTTTGACTCACCTTAATGCGAACAGCCTGCATTTGGACTTCCACTTCAGTTTTTCAGCCATTTTCATTGTTTTTAATTTATCATAGCTCACAAAACTTTCTTGACATTTTCTGAACCTTTCATGGATTAATCTTGATTTGATTTATAATTGGGCAGCTAAAGCTTAGTCTTAAGAACCATTTTATTGTCTGGTGTTACTCATTGGTAGATTACTTTTCTAGCCTAATCCCCAGTACTGGAGGGGGAATAAAGAAAACCAGACCCCCTCCCTCAGAACATTGTGTTCTAACCTTTAAAAGGAGTGTCTACCACTGGGGAAAGTCCTGTTCTGCTTAGTATATATTTCCTTAGTCAGCTCTTGGAGGAATCATTTATTGAGGAATGTATCACTGTGTATAAATGAATTCCTGATGGAAACTGTTGTTTTTTGTGCTTTACCTTATGTCTGTGGAATATAACAGGACATGTATCAGGTAATTGCCCCACACAGGTCTTACCCTTACCTGCCTGTCTATAACATCTGTCAGTCTCTAAGTAGGACTGTAGCTTCGTCTTTGTAATGGTAAAAGCAACAGGCAATTTAAAGATGTCTTTTCTTTAAATTCTTTGGTGTGTTTAATTCATGGCCATTATCACAGTGTTCTTTGTAGACTTAATTATATTAGATTGCTAGAGGCTGGGTGTTTTGGTATTATTAGAGCTTGGTATTTGGGAGGGCTAGAAAATAAGTCAGTAGTTTGAAACAAATGTGAGCATTTGTGCCACCAATGTGGGAATGTTACTAAATCAACTGCCAAATTCAGCTGAATTGTCTTTTATTAGAGAAAGTCCCCATGTAGTAATTTTAAAACCTGTGTACTGCTGCTGGTGGCTCACAAATCTTAATTTGTTAATTTCTTTATTAAGGATATGCATGGGAAGGGCTTGGTGTTTTGTGTGTGAATCTAAGCTGTACTTAGTAAAATGCTTTGAGATGGGGAGATGTACACTCAGCCTTGGGGTCAGTCATTTGTTTCTTTTAACAGAAGAGCTACGTTTCTGTAAGCCTTTCCCATCAGCACAGAAAGGATGCTCATATTTTAATTCATGCAACAGGGGAATTGAAGTGTCTTTTTTATTTTTTACCTCTTTCCAGGAGGCAAAACTAACAGATCAGCTGCCACTCATCATCGTTTGTGACCGGTTTGATTTTGTCCATGACCTGGTGCTGTATTTATATAGAAACAATCTTCAGAAGTATATAGAGATATATGTCCAGAAAGTAAGTACTTTAGTACTTAGATAATTTAAACATTATCACTACAGTATGTTGAAGTCTTCTCAAAATTTTGTACCTGGTATGAGTGGTCTGCTAGAGTAGTTTACTGTGTTTTTCCCCAGCTCAGTCTTTTCTTTGATTAAAATTTTACATCCATGCCAGAATATGACATGTGAGAACTACTGTAGTCTAAAGAGTTGAAAAGTTTAGGAACCAAAGCTCAAAGCACATGTCTTAAATTAGGTATTAGAAATTTTTTTCAACTTCAAGATATTCTAGTAAGGGTTGAGGCTTCTGTACTTAGTAATCTTCCATAGTCATCTCTGCTGTACTTACTTCTGTACTTCAGCATTGGAGCAATCATTAGGTAGAACTAATTAACCAAAGCAGCATGGGAAACTATAGGGTGAGTGCTCCTCTGCTTAGGAGACTGCAATGTCTTTATAGCTAGACTTTTCCTTCATCTGACCATAATTTTAGATTTATAATTTATTACTAATTGTTAAAACAGGACTTTAAAAAGAAATGTTCTTTATGTTTTTGACTCAGTTTTGCTCATTCATGTAATGGTGTTCTTTTTATTTTTTCTTTTTCAAACATAGGTAAATCCAAGTCGACTTCCTGTGGTTATTGGAGGATTGCTGGATGTTGACTGCTCTGAAGATGTCATTAAAAATTTGATTCTTGTTGTGAGAGGTCAATTTTCTACTGATGAGCTTGTTGCTGAAGTTGAAAAAAGAAACAGGTGTGGCACTGTTTTCTCTCCATTATAGCACATAAGTTTGTAGCTCCTGGTAGTGTGGCAAGAGTTGAAATACAGCTGACTGACTGTGGCTACTCAACACATGGGGTAAATTCTCGGAGGCAGCTGACAGAAGAGTGATGCTTTTAGAATTGAAAGGTTTTTGTTTTTGGTTTTTTTCCTGAAATGTGACTATGTTTGTATAGTCACATTGAGAAGATACTACTGTTTTGACACACTGTCTGTTCTGTTTTTACTAGATTGAAGCTGCTTCTTCCTTGGCTTGAGGCTAGAATTCATGAGGGCTGCGAGGAGCCTGCTACTCATAATGCATTAGCCAAAATATACATCGACAGCAATAACAACCCGGAGAGATTTCTTCGTGAAAACCCCTATTATGACAGTCGTGTTGTTGGAAAGTACTGTGAGAAGAGAGACCCACATCTGGCCTGTGTTGCTTATGAACGTGGCCAGTGTGATCTGGAACTCATCAATGTAAGTACTGCTTTCTGAGTGTATACAGAGATATCTGTATTTATTTAACTAGTTGTATTTCCAATTTAGCACATTTTGGGTTTCTATTTGATTTTAGTTAATGTGTAACAGTTTTCTGCAGATGGGTGCTTTTTTAAAAACTTTATTTGGAAATAGTAGTAAACTTTAAGTCTGTATACATTCTTTCCTGATTTGGTATTAGCTTTGCTTGTGATTTTGTACACTGTCACACATACCTTAACATAAGCATTTTAACCATGTTACATACCTCATGGATTTGTATCCATTTGGGTTCTACTTTCTAAGAATACAGAAGTATCTTTATATAGGAACTAGTAACAATTAGTTAGACATTAACAAGAAACTTTCAAAAGTTTGTTTTTACTGTTGTCAGGGTTTCCTGGAGTTTAGGATCACAATTGGTCTTTAAATTAGTTCTTGGATATTTGTTTGTTTGTTTTTAAATGATTGATAGCTTTGCTAAGACTCATTTTTATTTGTATTTTGTTAGGGTAGTTTTTTTTTTGTGAAATAAGTGCATAATCAAGTTTTCCATTGTAAAGTGAACATCCAAGTGGCTTTCAGTGAGTTCAGTGTTAGAAATCACCATTTTTCAGACTCTCAGTACAAGAAAGGAAATCCCTCTTTTCAGTAAATCTTCTTCATCCACTCCCTTCCTATAAAACCTTACAACTGCCAAACCACACCCAACTCCTGTAAATTTCCCTATTCTGTATTTTTTTTTAAATAACACATTTATTACTTGTGTACAAGTATGTAGAAGTCAGAGGACAGCTTGTGAGAATCTATTATCTCAGTGGATATGGGTCTCATGAGTCAAATTCTGGTCATCAGCCTTGGTGGCAAGCCTAGTAAGCCATTTTGCTGACCCTCTGTAAGTGTTTGGTCTGCTTCCTCCTCTCCTGCATTGCTTGGAGACTCTGCATTTTCTGGGAAAGAAAGCACTGTCTCAGCCAAGCTACATACTTGGCCACAAGAAAAACATTTCCGAGTTTCCCTAAATCAGTTCTTTGTAGCTAAAATCAAGTGTTTCAATATGGTTCTTTGTAATTAGATTTTTAGATCATACATTTCTACTCAGAATACTGCTTAAATGATGTTTGTTCCATACTGTAGGATTCAGAAGCTCATTTTCTTTCCTTCTCCCTCTCCCCCCCCCCCTTACTTTCTTAAAAGATTTATGTTTGTTTTATTTACTCTTGCTGTCTTCCGACACACCAGAAGAGGGCATCAGATCTCATTACAGACGGTTGTGAGCCACCATGTGGTTGCTGGGATTTGAACCTAGGATCTCTGGAAGAGCAGCCAGCTCCCATCTCTCCAGCCCTCATTTTCTTTATGTTGCCAGTCACCACTAAATTGTCCACGTTCCATTCAGGAGTCCTTTGATAAACAAATGAGCACACTCTTGCACTCATTCCTGCTTGACCCTGCTTAGCCTTTGTATGTAATGTAAGACATTCTTACTAGGCTGGTGGCTACTTCAGCCCTTTCTCCTGCTTATCGGTTATGGGTTAGAGTGAAGGGTAAAATACTGGGCCGGCATGAGGGAGGCCACAATTACAATCACCAGCGCTAAAAAAAAGTTCTGTGATATTTATTAGTCAGTATTCTTGTATTTATAGATTCCTGTTGTACTCTTTGAATTACAGTCCATTACTGTAATTTCTATGCATTCAGATTGTTGCCCAGTTGTTGATGCACTTCAAGGCTCATTGTGCAACTTTTCCAGCTTAGAGTTGCTGGTTTTTCCAGGCAACCCCCATCCTTTTTAATGAAAGATGCCATTAGTAACCAAGTTCTACCCTGAAGATTGCTTCTAGAATTGTCCAATGGTCAGATCTTAGAAACTTATCTATGTTTGTGCACACTTTCAAAGATTATACATATTTTTATGCAGGTATATGGAAAATGAGTGTGCAGTAGCTAATAAAACACTGGAAGGAAGCTTTGAAGGCAACCAGACCTGTATTGGGGTGTAATACAAAGCTAAAATTTAAGGTTAATACAGTACTAACGCTTGAACATCAAAAATAAGCTAAATGTGCTAGTATGTGTCTGTAATTCTAGCAAGTGAGAAGTAGAGGCTGGTATAGAAATTTGGAGCTCAGGTACATGAGACCACTATCTCACAAAAAACAGATGCAATTCTGGGAATCTTTTTAAAAGCTCCTAAAATTTCTTTTTTCCTATCATCAATTTTCAATAAGCATATTTGGCTGTGATATTCCCAAAATTCTATATAGAAGTAATAGATTCTTTAAAAAAAAGTTGATATGATTACAAATAACTTTCAGACTATCTGTTTTTACTATTTGCACTGAAATTAACCCTTGCTATTTTAATTAGGTTTGCAATGAGAATTCCCTCTTCAAAAGTCTCTCTCGCTACCTGGTCCGTCGGAAGGACCCAGAGTTGTGGGGTAGTGTGCTACTGGAAAGCAATCCATACAGAAGACCATTAATTGACCAGGTAAAAATGACAAAATGTTTTTCTTCTTTCTGACTTGGAATACTTTCCTCTCATTACATATCCAAATATATTCAAACGGGTCATATTTAATTATAGCAGAAGGCACAAAAATGAAAAACCATTAAAATTGTACTATATAAATATAAAATTGTGTATATTTCGCTGTGTGATTTATTATAAGGAAAATGAAAGACATTTTTAAAACAATAAGTCAGCACACAATGAGGACTGATAATACAAAAACCAAAAATCCCAAGTAATGTTTGGGTATGACAGCTTATGCCTGAAGTCCTTTGTACTTAGGAGTTTGAGAGAGGAAGAATATGAGTTTGAGTTCACCTTGTCCTATGAATGTAGCAAGATTCGATCTCCAGTTCTTTTCTAAAAGTTCAGATAAGTATCATGAAGGTTGTTGGCAAGTGTGACCCAAGTTCTGGTTCCTAGCATCACATAAAAGACCCTGTATGTAACTCCAGTGCTGGGTAGACAGAGACAGGAAGATCTCTAGGGCATACTTGTCAGCTAGTCCAGCCAAAAGGATGGGCTCCAGCTTCAAGGAGAGTCTTGCCTGAAAGTAATGTGCAAAGTGACTGGGCAAGACACCTGGTGTCACCCTTTGATACATACCTGTACACAGGAATAGCACACACCATACCCAAACCAGTAATAAGAAGTCTAAATAGCACAGCACTTGAGATTCTTATACCTATATGAAATTGAAATCTTGAATTTAAAGTGCTAATTACTGCTTGTTGTTATAGTAATTCTTAAGTTCTTCTGACAGACAAAAAGATACAGCATTTTGAAGAATAGATTCCTATGTCTGAGTTACTCACTCTTGGAGAAAGCATTTCCAAGGTGCATTCTCAAATAGATACAAAGCTTCCTGCAATCATATGGCATTTGGGCACATGAAAGTAGACAAAATGAGGGTTGTTCATGTTCTGATCTGTCGAGGGATTTGAAAATAAGGATCTATTAAAGTAAACAGTGATAAGTTATTCTGGATAGTGTTTTATCAGGAGAAAGTGACAATTATGTAATTGCTGAAGTTACATCGTAATTATAAACAATGTACATTCGTGTATATTTGTGTACAAAGATCTTTGAGTAGAAGGGGTATTTTTCCTTCTATTTGAGGTTTTCTAATGAGAAGTTAACTTATTGTTACCAGGCAATGTCTTTTTAAAAGTACCTTGATTTTTTTTTTTTTTTTTAACTGTTTCATGTATATCCTTTCAGGTTGTACAGACAGCCTTGTCTGAAACTCAGGACCCAGAAGAAGTGTCAGTTACTGTCAAGGCTTTTATGACAGCAGATCTTCCTAATGAACTCATTGAGCTGCTGGAGAAAATTGTCCTTGATAACTCTGTATTCAGTGAGCACAGGTATGCTGGCAGGGGATTGCATTGGCTTTCTCAATCTTTTGAGACATTGGCCTGTCAATTTGGGGAAGGAACAGAAAACAAAGAGAACAGGCAGTTTTCTGGATTGCTATTCTCCTAATACTGTTTCTTCTCACCCTCTCCTTTGAGAAAAATAACTCTTTAGTGCCACAGTGGTGTTTCGATGTCCTTTTTAAACATTGTGGTTGAATGTCTTGGTTTCTTAAGGAATCTACAAAACCTCCTCATCCTCACTGCAATTAAGGCTGACCGAACACGTGTTATGGAGTATATTAATCGTCTGGACAATTATGATGCTCCAGATATTGCCAACATTGCCATCAGCAATGAGCTGTTTGAAGAAGCTTTTGCTATTTTCCGAAAGTTTGATGTCAATACTTCAGCAGTGCAGGTAAATCTTGAAATTACATAAATTGAGATACTGACTATAATGTCTTCTCTTGATGCAAAGAGTGCATTTTTTCGTGAGGGTGTGTACAGAGTGCTATTGCAGTAGAATAGTCATAAAATGCTATCAGTTTAAATGTAATTCTGTTGGGGAAGGTCCGTTTGACTGTAACACCAATTCAAAAATGTTGCCCAGGTATTGATTGAACATATTGGAAACCTGGATCGTGCATATGAGTTTGCCGAACGCTGTAATGAGCCTGCTGTTTGGAGTCAACTTGCAAAAGCTCAGTTGCAGAAAGGAATGGTGAAGGAAGCCATTGATTCTTACATCAAAGCAGATGATCCTTCATCTTACATGGAAGTTGTTCAGGCTGCCAATACTAGTGGTAAGACTTCTTGTCTTTGAGATCTCTGAAAAATTACTAAGCCAAGCATTCAGGTGTCTAACTTTTAATGGTATAAAGGCTAGACACTCCCTAGTTACTTGTAAAAACTTTCAGCCCAGCATCTCTGCCTGACTGAATTGTAGGAATTTAGAAAGCCCATGGAGAAAATTAATTTTGTTTTGAGGTCTGAAAATCCTGTTAGGACTCTTTAAAGTGGGAAGAAGTAGTTTTAGGGCAATAATAATACAGATGGGTAGTGGAATTTTTATACTTTAGGTATATTCACTTTTACATTTGTCATTCTAAGTGATATTTCTTTGAAGAAAGAGTTAAGCCGGCGTGGTGATGTACACCTGCCAGTGAGGCAGGAGGCCTTAAATTCATGGAC